>NC_056725.1:958575045-958742545 GCF_019279795.1 Protopterus annectens
AAGAGGTGACATGTTAAATTAACCTTAATCCTGTAACTCACCAAAACAGAGAGACATGGCTAGTACAAAAAGTAATAGTTATCAAAGACAAATGCTAAAAGTCACTACAACAAAAGATCAACACTGTAATAGGGTGTATGCTTTTGCACACAATACAAAGGACTTTATCAAAATCTAAAATTAAGAAAACACTCAAAACTGAATTCATAAAGGTGCCATGACATATACAGGGAAGTGTGCATGTTGTGGTACCTTTCTTTGATTCAGGAAGTAGCCTTACACATGGTCTGGGCACATTACAGGTGCTGCAAGGAGTACTTTTGTCTAACACCAAAGAATGAAAGGGTCTATATTAGAACATCGAGGTTTCAGAACTTTGAATGTTCTAATATCAACTGCTATTAAGCGAAAACTGATAACATCGAAAATTCAGAACAGCAAATTTTTTCCTAGGGAAAAAATTTGCTGTTCCAAAACACATACACACAACACAAACACATCAAACAAACAGCAATCCACACACATACACCTAAAATCTTACAATTAACCCTACACTAAACTGTAAATAGACCACTATCTACCCACTTACCTTAACCCAACCCTAACCTTAAGGTCCATCACTATCCACACACAGCTCACCCACGCCCTAAACTTAACTCACCTACCCCGCCCTAACCCTCACGTCCACACATTCGCACACTTACCTGACCCGTGCCTAACCCTAACTCACCTAACCTGCTGTAACCCTCACATCCACACAATCATACACTTACCTGAACCCGACCCGTAATTTTCCACCACAGTGCTAAAAATAGCGAAGCAACAAGAACGGACAACTGAATTCTTTCCTTAGGAAAGAATTTGTTTTTCTGTAACTTTGCTATTTTCAGCTTTCGCTGAATAGGGGTCGATATTAGAACATTCGAAGTTCTGAAACTTCGATGTTCTATTATAGACCCAGAATGAAACAATACTAATTTCACAAACTTTAATCATACTTTGGTGTCCATTCCTGTTATGGTATTAGAAACCAAAATGACTTGCAGAAATTAAACTGAGTCAAAAAAGTAGATCAGCTAGTGGGAGGGGAAGCACCAGGCAATAGAGGATGCTTTTAGCACCGACATGTCACTAACATTACTACGGGGATCAGGGGATAGACCACTCAACAGCAGGGAATGCTCTAAGTGCCATGGTAAGACCAATGTTACTACAAAGATCAGGGATCAAGGATGCTCTATGCCACCACAAAATGCTCTGAAATGTGTTGTAAGGCACAGGCATCATAAGGAGAATCAGAAAGTGGGGGGAAACATTAGACCACCAGGGCCAAGTACATATGTGCCATAATAGGGCTACAGTATTACAGGATGAGGAGTAAACACAGGAGGGTAGATAGGGTAGGGTAGGGACAAGTCCAATACTGTAGTGTGGGTACATTCGTGTTTGTGTCCATGCGCGCGTGTGTGTGTGTGTGTGTGTGTGTGTGTGTGTGTGTGTGTGTGTGTGTGTGTGTTTGTGTGTGTGTGAGAGGGAATGACCTGGGGGAATGAGCAACAGGTTTCTACTGCATTTGTAAATGTCATTCAGGAAACTTGCAAATTAGTCAATAGTGGCGAGCATGTTTCGGAATTTCAAATGGGTACATAGTGGCAGAAGAGCCTTTCTAGAATTGGCTATATGGCTTATGCTAGTAATTTTAATGAATTCCCAAGTCAATCATTTCAAATACTAATTGGATCAAGTGACAAATGTAGAACAACCAATAACATTCAGTATATAATGTAAAAAATATAATTGACTTTATATATATATATATATATATATATATATATATATATATATATGTATGCATATATCTCAGAAAAACCTTCAACATAATATAAAATACATAATATAATATAACTGAATCTTAGAGATAACCTGTAATTTCTTTCAAAGCGGTTTTTCTGTCTCTTCTGATTTATCTTTAACATTTACTTTGTTTTGCACTGACTTTCAACCTTAGTCATCATTAACATAGATAAAGTCAGTAACTTCATTTTCAGTCTTCTGTTCATTAAAAACTAAGTTGGTGAGTGTCAGTCCCTGCAGCATAGTATTTATTTGTTCCAGAATTACATGATGCAAATCTTCATGGCTTTTGTTTCTGCTCTTTTTGATAATATATTTCACTGTTTAAGTAGTTTCATTCAATTGTCTATTAGATGTTTTGAGAGTATGGACTATGCATAATATGTTCAAATTCCAATGCACACACAGACCTAAATACCTGACTTTTTTAAAGCAGACGGTTGACAGGTACAGTAACATCAGGTATCCCCTGCCTTGAGAATATAGACTTGCGTGCTCTCATCAAGTTGCACTTGTGCCTATCAATTTGATTTTTTCAGGGAACTTGTAATAATAATCCATAATTGTAAGGCACAGGTGATCTCTTACTGTGTATACCAACATTTTTTTTTGGACTGTGATTATGGAATGCACTGCAAATGATACAACACTGCATTGCTTGTTTTAATTTAATGCTTTTGTGTAATACATTCTATCACTTGTTCTTCATTTGCATTTTCTTATTCCTTAACAAGCGTTCTTTTACATGTCCAACAGCTTTTTAGCACACTTTTGCTGATGTCGAAATAACAAATGGAATCTTAAGTAATCATCACTTTTCTTATGTATATTAAAATTATACAGTTTGGAGTTTTCTTTATCTAGCCTTATCTGCCAGAAACCCTGGTTTCCATCCAATACTGAAGCAACCTTAACATTTGGCATTGTGAAGACCATACCTTTAACTGTAACTAATGGATAATGCTCTATTATTTATTCAGATCTTGTAGATAAATACAAATGTGAAATGTGTCTTGCTTTACAACAGTAACCATACTATGCACCCATTCACTTATACTGACTGTCTCTTGCTGACAACTAAACATTCCATTCCCTTGGCTTCTAGCTCAATATTATCCCTAAAATTAATTAATACTTTCATGGGATGAGTGGCATTAGCAGAGTATCCATGAGGTGTTGTATTCAAAACGGTGATTCTTGGAAATGGAAGACTAAATGTGGGAAAAGAGAATATATATATATATATAAAGTTTGAGGTTGTGATACCTTAGATTATTCCTCCTTTTCAGAGATACAAGCAGAATTAGTATATATAAGCAGTACAAGTGTGGAAGTACAGCCTCTTATGCTATGGAAATACAGGTAGCAAAGTCTGCACAAAAATCTTAATGCCTTACAGCAAGTTTTGAGATTTTATGTTATTTTATGAGATGTGAGCTTTGGTGAGGCTTACTATAACTTAGCCATTATTTTGGCTTCATGAGTTTCTCTAAGTGGTGAATTAGGATTGGAGTTTCACTGCTTTCTTTTTAGTTTGTTCTTTCTCTCATTTTATTTCATTCTCTTCTTTTCCAGTATGTATAAATATGTCTTATAACAGTCTTTGGACCATATTTTAGCCAACAAAACCTTTGGTGCTAACATCACAGTAAAGATGTCCACCTGCCAGATGCAAAGTACAAGGTTTCATTTCCTTTGTTTTGCACTGATTTTCTGCCTTAGTCATCATTAACATAGATAAAGTCAGTAACTTAATTTTCAGTCCTCTGTTCATTAATAACTGACTCTGCCACAACTTGCTGTGAGGGAAAAGTTAGTTTGTTTTTACTTTCTTGTATTTTGTGTTGCTTTATTGCCTTCTTCTATTGTTTTGTATTGTGATTCATTTTCTTTACACTCTGTTTTACTTGTATTCTATTTTATTTACGTATTTTAAACTAGGAAAGAGACCACAGCTGTGTCTCTTCTCGGTCACATAGAAATTAAGTTTTTCCCCACCCTACCACTCTGGCACTGTTGTGGTTTTAAACTGAACTGTCTTTCTAGTTGCTTGCCCCTTACAATAATTTCACTGCATATCTCCTTCCCTCTCCTCTTTCATTGGCTATTGTGAGTAAGAACAAAATTATCATTTTGTAAAATCACTCCCTTTCAACTATTTAAAGTTATTGGCCAACCCACTGTATTCCATAGAACCAGAATACAAAGTGTCCCTCCAAGCCATCTTTTTTTTTTCTCTCTCTCTTTTGGCTGTTCCCTTTAAGGGTTGCCACAGCAGATCATCTGTTTCCATTTCTTCCTGTCCTCTGCATATTGCTCTGTCACACCAACCACCTGCATTTCCCCTTTCACCACATCCATAAACCTTATTTAGGCCTTCCTCTTTTCCTCTTACCTGACAGCTCCATCCTTAGCATCCTTCTCCCAATATACCCAGCATCCCCTCTCAGCACACGTCCAAACCAATGCAATCTCGCCTCTCTGACTTTGTCTCCAAACTGTCCAACCTGAGCTGACCCTCTAATATACTGGTTCTTAATCCTGTTCATCCATGTCACACCCAGTACAAATCCTAACATCTTGGACTCTGCCACTTCCAGCTCTGACTCCTGCCTTTTTGTTAATGCCACCATCTCAACCCATACAACATAGCTAGTCTCACTACCCTTTTGTAGAACTTCCCTTTCACCAAAGCTCACATCTCATAAAATGGTATCTGTCACTCCTGACACTATTCTCCAACTATTCCACCCTGCCTGTACTCTCTTCTTCACCTCTCTTCCACACTCACCATTACTCGGAACTGTTGATCCCAAGTACTTAAACTCATCCACCTTCACCAACTCTATTCCCTGCATCCTCACCATTCCTCTATCCTCCCTCTCATTCACAAACATATATTCTGTTTTAGTCCTGCTGACCTTCATTCTTCTCTAGAGCATATCTCCACCTCTCCAGGATCTCCTCAACCTGGTCCCTACTCTCACTACATATCACAATGTCATCTGCAAACATCATAGTCCACGGGGCCTCGAGTCTGACTTGCTCTTTTAAAATTAGTGTCTCTCTCTAGATACCTAAAGCTTAAGTTACCCCCTCTTTCATATCTAGCTGCTTAGTGCACACTGCAGCTCTTAGGATATTAACCCATTTTTCCATTGTGCCTTTAAAATCTGCAACATCTACTCCAAGAACACCAATTACTGGAGAGTTCACAATCTGCCTCATAGTACTCATCTTGGAATTAGTGCTTTTGTTTTGTTCCTGGTGAGAGAAGGAGCCTAGGAACATTATTCTGTGGGGAATGCTGATCACCAGAAAGCCTAATAACTGCTTCATATGTGCCAGTTTGGAATTTGTACGTATATTTTGCTCCTGGTGAGAGAAGGTACACAGTGCAGATTCCTGACTTCTTCTGGTTTGGAAGTGAGTGTCTGTGCTTGACCTGATTGGTCTGGTTGCTATTCTAGGCATATATCAGGAAAAGGCTACCACAAGCCCACAGAGCCGTGCATCATCTGGGACAAGACTGTGGCTCACAAAACAGGCTGTGGCTTGCTTCTTATCTTGGGATTGGTGATATTGTTTTGCTTCTGGTAACAGAAGAAGCAATGGAGTATTGTATCCCAGCAGACTGAAGCTGTGGTGAGATTGATACTAGCAGTAGGCAGGCAGCAGCCATTCAGGTAACTCCCCTCTTTTCATCATTCTTGACAAGCTAATTCTCTTTTCAGTTAGTATAGCTTGATTTGCTTCTAACTTCAGAATATCTGCCAACTTTACCCATAACTCACCAGGCTCTACTTATTAGTTTCCCCTCAAGCATTTGGTAGTGACCTGTATAGACACAGACACCTTGAGTTGGCATTTTTCTGTAAAAGCACCATTGAAATTTCAACAACAGCTAGTTGCACACAGGACAACTAGTTTACAGTCACAAGCACTAACCATACAGTTGCAAACTGCATACTCCTGACATTACCTTATATTCTTGCTCCAACTATCTAATCAATAAAAAAGGGTCTGTTGACATGGATATGAACGTTGCCACTATCGCCATTACCACCGTGGTGGATATCAGCATCCTGCAGCAATGTAGAAATTGATTCATGTTTATTGACAAGCAGTCAATTCTCTAACAAACTGATATGTTTGTAAGAGATGTATTCATACAATGTCACTGGAGGCAAAGCTCTCACAAAAAAGCACTCCAAATGTCAATAACGTAATCAGTAGTACACATACTGTACACATCACACAAAATTGAAAGCAGACACATAAATCCACATATGGTGAAGCATTTAAGCATAACCTTCCTAAGCCCCAAAGACCTCCTAGACAAATTACACATGATAAACATTCTCAGCAATCCTAAATTCATTCTTTCAAAACAATGCCAACATCAACACATGCAGCCACATCTCATGGAGCCTCTACTTCTAAGCCCAAAAGGTAAACCACCAGAGAATCCAACATTCTAGTCATTGGAGACTCCATTGTGAGATACACTGATGCCCCTCTCACCAGGTTGAGTAAGGAGAAAGTCATGATCAGTTGCTTATCAGGGGCCAGAATCTGCCACATTATGCACACACTCAGGTCATTGGACCAAAAGTACCAGTATGACTCAAGTCATAGTCCATGTGGGTGTAAATGACCTGAGACGTACCTCCCTAGACTATATGAAGAGAGACATCATGGTGCTCTTGGAATATATGTCCCAGGTTGGTATGAGCCTAGCATTGAGCAGCATTTTACCTACTCCAAGGATGACATCACAATATGAACAAAAGATGACTGACATTAATAATTGGCTTAGTTTCTGGTGTCAATCTAAGGGGTGGTGCAATATTTGTCAGCATGGAAGGAGATGATCAATAGACCATGCTGTTTTGCCAGGGATGGTCTGCATCTCTCCCCTCTAGGCTTTTGAATATTAGCTAAAACACTGTCTTCCCAATAATGCCTTTTTTAGGCAATGCCAAACTGAAAGTACTTCTGACATAGCAAATCAAAGCCAAGAAAATCTAAAGGTGTTACTGCTCAATGCTAGGAATCTAAACAAATAACTCTACTCCCTAGAATTTCTCTTCACCCTGGAGAATGCTGACATCTGTGTGGTCTCTGAGACATGGTTTGAAGTTATGGAAAACA
Organism: Protopterus annectens; assembly: GCF_019279795.1. Lineage (NCBI taxonomy): Eukaryota > Metazoa > Chordata > Ceratodontiformes > Protopteridae > Protopterus > Protopterus annectens. The sequence goes on from NC_056725.1 coordinate 958,582,054, forward strand.
CACTGACAGTGCAAGATTATATGCCTTCCACACATTTAGACCAGCTACTACACAGACAGGGACTGAAGTTGGAGGTGTCTTTATTTACAACAAAAATAAATATACCTCAAAGCTGGTCAGAAGACAATGTACTTGAGCTTCTGCACATTGAAATCACCACAGGAAAAATCTAACACAACTTCCTTGCAAGCTATAGATCCCCCTGTATGACCCAGGAAACCCACACCATGTATTTAAACTTATGGGAAACACTCACCATCCATCCCAATACCATATTTATGGGTGAAATTACCCCACTATTAACTTGGCATCATACACAACACCAAACATACAGGCATAGAGATTTCTGGATTTTGTAAACATAAACTCCTTGGATCAGATTGTCAGTACTCCAACAAGGGGTGCATCCATATTGGATCTGCTGCATACCCCTTACTGTGATGTCTTCTCTGGTAAGGTCAGACCACAAAATGGTCTCCTCTGAAGTAAAAATAAAAACTGAAACCCAAGCCCTGAAATATTCAGGAACTACTCTGAGGCTAACTTTCTACTATTAAGTGATAACCTGGCAATATTTCATGCCCCATAAACTCTGAGAACACTGCTGACTACGCAGAACTGTTCACAGAAACCATATACAAGCATATTAATAGCTGCATAGAGGTAGCTGTACCCAACCAGAAGAAGAACAGAACTAACTCAAAAAACAAGCCACCCTCGTGGAATCACAACATCAGTAGGCTGTATAACAGAAGGAAGTAAATCATGGAAACAATTAGGAGGTGTAGCACCCAGCAGGATAAATACACTCTCATCAAACTGAACAGACAACTCAGAGGACAAATGAAATCTACCAAAGCCAAATCTGAGGCAAATTTGGCCTCCAAGTCCAAGGACAACAAAAAGGCATTTTTTAGCTATTGTGTGCAGAGCTCATTGTAAATGGAGCCACCAATACTGAAACAGAAGATATAGCAAAACTACTTGCTGACAAATTCAGCTCCAACTTTACCTCTCTCTCTCCATCAACCTTCCCTCAGGAAATGCCATCAAATATAAATCCCCCTGCTATCACTAGGGAACAGGTCCTTAATGCTGCCTCTAGGCCAAGAACGCTGCATCAATGGGCCCAGACAGTATTCCTGGATGCCTTCTAAATAGCATGAAACATGCTCTATCAGGTCCTCTGGAATTGCTATTTAACCATAGCCTCCAAGCAGGCCTTATGCCTCATGAATAGAGAACAGCAGTAGTCATCCCTCTACACAAAGGTAGGCCATCTACAGACCCTGGAAACTACAGACCCATAAGTCTTACTAGTGTCAAATGCAAAGGCATGGAAAGAATTATCAGGGGAAATGATCAGTAATGACATCGGAAATCTCCGGATACTGGACCCAACCCAATTTGGTTTCATCAAGGGAAAGTCATGCCTACTTAACCTGGTGGACTTCTTTATAATTTCTTTGAGAAGGTCACCAAAGCAATAGAGGAGGGAAAAATGGTTTACACTGCATACCCTGACCTAGCCAAGGCATTCAACACAATCCCCCACTCAGGCATTGTTGACAAACATTAGACGTTAAGTACAGACCCTTATGTCACCAGGTGGATAGCCAGCTGACTCACAGACAGAACCCAGGAAGTTAGAACTGGGGAGTCCACCTCTATAAAGAGCCCAGTCACAAGTGGAGTCCCTCAGGGACAGGTCCTGGGATGCTCCTTTTTGGTATTTACTTCTCTGAAGTCAAGAACAATGTCAGTGTTCTCTCACTGACTACATTTGCAGATTATTGCAAATTAGGAGCAGTCATTGAATCACCCATCAACGCAAATGTTCTTAGGAAGGGCTGACAGAGACAAACAGCTGGTGCCATAGCCATGGACTAAAACTAAATGCCAAGAAATGCATAATAGTATCCTTCATAAAGTCATTCACCCCTAGTAACTATCATATTGACAACAGACCCCTAAGACTTGGGGACACACATAGACAGTAATCTAGCCTTTGACCATCACGTGTCTATAGTAGTGAGGAAGTCATGCTATGTTGTACAACTTATAAGCAAAGGTATGCCATCTAGGTCCAAGGAAGTCATTGTTCCACTGTATTCAGCATTTATCAGACCTATCAATGAGTACAATAACCCCTTTGCTATGCACCTAACTAGGCATATCCAACAATTGATATGTCCACAGAGGTTCCTCACAAAAAGAAAACAGGGCATAAGTAACATGTCATATGCAGACCACCTCAAGGCCCTATCCCTGGATTCTGTCTCCTACACAGGCTCTTAATGGTAGATCTATGCCGGACGTACAAGGCATTGTCAGACCCCACTCTGATGGACCTCCTGCATATCCACAAAAAAAAACATCACCAGAATTACCCTTCTAAAGACTTAAACCTTGTTTGTGATATAAATAGGACCTGCTGGAGAGACTGGAATTTATCCCATAGACTACCCTTTTTCTGGAAAAGGCTCCCCATCCATGTGAAGCAGACTTCCTCCCTAATCCAGTTCAAGTGTAATTTGGACAACTGGATGGGAAACAGAAAATTCATCCTCAGTTTGGCACCTATGTCTCTAATGGACACAGGCAGAATGTAAATTGTTTATCTCCCAGGCCTCAGCTTGTAAATGTTTCACCTCCCAAGCCCCTGCTAACACTTATCAGGTACTAGAACTTGTCAGAGATTTGGGAGGCATGGCTAGGCTTAAAAAGGTCCTCGTGGTCATTAGCCTAGTAAACACCTCTGAACCTATGACCATATATAGCATTTTCACATCTGCTGCAAACATCACAAGCAGCATGTTGGCTACACATCATCAGCACATCATGTAGTGTCAGTGGCTAAACAATTACAGAAGATCATGCTTGGCAGACCATGCAATTAGGACACAATGTGTGCCATTAAGAAGTACTTCTTACTGTGATGAGGTATGATTCTGAGAGGTTATACAACAGATGTGACACATCTGTCCACAGTACTCATGTTAAACCTTTTCTATTATAATAATGTACAACCTGCCATTTGATGCAACATCCAAAGAGGACAACAGGTGACTAGACAACAACAATACCTTTGCAACCTCATTTCACATGAACTACAGGTAATATATGGAATATTTATAGCATACTTTAGCATAACATATAGCATTTCATATACAACATAATAGTATTATTGTATAATTAGTCTATATTTGGTTAAAAACAGAAATATCTGCAAGCTAGATTCAAGCCCTACATCATCTGTTGTTTATTTAAACTCATTGCATTCACAGCATGTGCTACAGTGAAATTCAGGTAAGATGTAGAATTTCTTCACTTACTGCTGTTCAGTGTGCTTTATCAAAGTCCACCTATGCCACTCTAAAATGTACTAATAATGCCATTCCAAGTTAAATTTCTCAGTTTGTACTTTTGGCAATGGACTCTCATTCAGTACCACAAAACATTGCCAGTCCAAACTGTACTTTGCCGAATCACATGCAAATGTGATGAACCCAGTAAAAGAAAAGTGTTTAAAAACTAGCAAACATCAGGGAATAATAATACAAATGCAGGATTGGGAGGTTTCCTTACTTCGTCTGTTTGTCTTTCAACCTGATCATATGCATTAGCTCTCTCAAACAACACACTATCTGGATTTGATACCTCATGTCAGTGCAATAGCAAGAAACGCTGTTGTGTTTCTCAACCCTGTTTGCCACCAACACAGGCTTAGAATAAGAATCAGAAAATGCACATAGCATATGGCAGTGGCTTAGCAGATGATCACATTACAAATCCACCAGAAGAAAGACCACAAAATGTTCCTTTCTCATTTGCTTAAACATGTCTTGATGAATGTGACACTAACAACATATTTAGGCTAATAATAACCCACACCATATTCATGTAAGGTTGGCAAAACTGCAGATATTTCTTCCCTTTATTTTCTAAACATCTTCCCCTTCTCTCATTTTAACAGAAATGCAATGTCATGGGTATTTCTTTGCATCTTTGTTTCAGTGTGTTAGATAGCTGATTAGCATTGCAGAACCATTTTTAAGCAGAGGATGGAGAGGGTGTTATTATTAAAAGAATATCAATGTCGTTAAGATTGTTCTTATAACTCTCTGCCACACTTTTTCTTAAGTCTATTCTGTATTACACACTCATAGTCTCTTGAGTATTGTGTGCTGTTGCACTCAAGAGTAATCATTAATAATTGCAAGCCAGCAGCAGGTAACAATTGGCATTGCTCCTCTCTGCAGTCCTTAGGCGTGTGCATATAATCATGTACCTACTTACACAATGTTTACCTCTCCTACATCAAGTGAGAACTTTGGTATTCAGTAATGTTAATATACTAAATGCCCACTAACTAATCTAAACGGGCAGCTAAGAGGGTTAATTAATACTTCAAAGATGATATCTGAAGAAAAAGTAGTTTTTCAGGCGTAGGACAACCACAAAGCTTTCTACAGCTACAGTATGTCCATAACTTCAGGGGAAATATCCAACAATAAGCAGAACTTATTGTAAATGGTATTATCCACACTGACCCAGAGGCCATTGCAAAACCTTTGGCTGACAGGTTCACTGCAAATTTCTCCCGCCGCTCCTCCCCATAGTCCAAAGGAAATACCGCATACAATCCCCCCAATCATTACTAAGAAACAGGTCATCAATGCACTTTCCAAGGCCAAAAACACTGCATCGATGGGCCCCAATCACATCACGGGATATATAATAAATAGCATCAAACATGACCTCTCTGGTCCACTTGAATCCCTTTTCAACTGAAGCCTTCAGTCAGATTTTGTGTTCAAGGAATGGAAGATGGCTACAATTATTTCCCTGAACAAAGGATGTCCAGCCACTGATCCGGGTAAATACAGTCCCATAAGTCTTACCGTCCTCATATGTAAGGCCTAGGAAAAAATCATCATGGACATGATAAATGAGAACATAGGTAAACTGCTTTGTTAAAGGAAGGTCATGCCTATTGAATTTGGTGGACTTTTTTGAGAGGGGCACCAAAGCATTGTATGAAGGTAAGACTGTGCACACAGCTTACCTCGACCTGGCCAAGGCTTTTGGTACAATACTCTACTCAGGCATTATAGACAAGCTCACTAATTTAGGTTTACACCCTTTTATCACCTGCTGGATAGCCAACTGGCTGACTGATAGGACCCAGGAGGTCAAAATAGGAGAGGCCACCTCCACCAAGTGGCCAGTCCTACAGACAGTTCCTCTTATGGAACAGGCTTCTCATCCTTGTGAATCTGAATTTGGCTATTACCCAGTTTAAGTGCAACCAAGACCAGTGGATGGGGAACAGAAAATTTACAACAGACCTGGCACCCATGTCCATTATGGACAGAGGTAGCTTATAAATTCCTGGCTCTAAATGTCCTATTTGGATACAACATATCATTATTCTTCCGTAAAAAACTTGGCTAGGCTTAGAAAGGCCCCCAGGGTCATTAGTCTAGTAACAATCTATGAATTTATGAATCTGCTAAACACCTCATTTACATTTTCCCGGTGTTCAGAAGGCTGAATCTACACTATATAAAGTTAATGATGCAGCAATGGAAACTGAAGGAGGGGAGACTGTTTTGATACAGACAAACCTTACTGGTATTTACTTGGAAGAGATTTTTTTACCAGTTAGTGCATTTTTTCATACAGTATGTTTGCCCTCTTCATAAACTGTTAACATTTTCATATTTGGAATGTATTTCAATATGCAATCAAATTTTTTTATCTGTATGCATTTTTTTTCATTCACTGTTGGCATACTGCAGGTATGTCACTTCTTGCTCTGCTTTCAAAGTTTGTTAATGAATGGTATGGTTACATTGCAGTATTGAATTGCTCTTGGAATTTCACCAGTTACTGCAAACCAGTATATTGTGTTTATTATCAAATTCAAGAGGTTGTACATGTGTAGCTAACAGAGGTGTTAGGCTTCTCAGATGTCCGGTGGCAACCTCCACAACAGTGGAGAGACTAATTAAAATTGATTGGAATTTCTACTTTGAATTTTTGCCTATTTATTGATAATAATGACATGCAGTAGTCAAACAATTGCTGTCCTCATTACAGAAATATTAACAGAATGGATGCAATGCTAATGTATTTCATTTTTTTTTTTGGGGGGGGGGGCTCTCATATCTTATGTGCAGTCCTAAATGAGCATTGAGCATTCAATTGTTTTGTGTTGATGATGGATGCACAGATTTTGCTTGAGGAGAATAGTTTCTCTATGTGCTACAAATATGTTTTGTCTTTTTTCTGTTTTATGTCATACAGGATTATGGCAACATTCAGTGATGCAGAGAATGATGTCATCATTCAAGCCTTATGCTGCCATGGATCCTTCCTGCTTGACAGAGGCAGAGGTGATGTGTCTGCCAGAAAAAGAATATGGAAGCAGGTGGTTGCTGACATAAACACAGTGGGAGGCCGTGCCATAAACTATAATTTGGGATGGTACCATACCACTGATATGATTACAGCAGTCCACAAGAGGGCAGCTGTGGTTGCACATCAACAGATGGCTATAGGGGCTGGTCCTGCTACCAAACCACAACTCACTGAAAGTGAGGAGTTCCTCTCCATTGTCAGAGATCCCAACAGCTCAACAGAGGGTTCACAAAAACTCCTCGATGTTGGTGCTTTTGGAGACAATAGCTGACCGTGTCCCAAGAACAATTTTCAGAGATGCTATACATAAGGCATTTACTGCCATTCTAGGCAGCCTTATGTGTTAATACCTGTATACATCTGATATATCTGGAAACATTGAGATGTATGGCTTAGAAAAGACACAGTCCAACAGAGATTGCGTTGGGGGAAGGGGAATGGCCAGTCTGATTAATTCTGTGATATTTCTTAAGGGGAAGATAGGCACAGCATCACTCTCCTATCCTTGTGTCATTTGCCTTGTGATGCTTATTAGCCTTCTTTCCACTGCCTTCATCTTTTTCCATGAACATCAGAATTACCATCTGAGAAACCAACTGCACATGGGCAGCACAAACTTTCTTTGCTCAGTAATACTCATTAGCTAGATGCAGATCAGTGGAGAGAGTAATTATTGTATTCCCTTAGCATCTGCAATTGTTTAACAAGAGTGTTTAGAACACAGATTGGATCATTTCTAGTTCCTATTTCTCTCATTCTTGTGTTTGCTGCTGATTATCACAGATGATCCTGACAATGGCAGTGTAGAACTTGTAACACCTAATGTCAAACTATCAGTAGGTTCTGATGATGATGATAGCGATATAGAGACACAGTCATGGAGTGCAGCGGTTCAGTCTGACACTGAGGTTGTGGCTCACACATTCCCTGGCCTTATTTCAAACATAGTCAATATGCATATGCATATTCATTCCACTGACCCCTCAGACAGAGGACAGGTTGAATGTGACACAGCTGATCACAGTAGTGTGGTCACTTTGGTTGTAGAGCTGATTGAGTCTGGCCATAGCCATCATGAAAGTGTGGTACCACACAGGAGGGTTGCTAGAGGTGCTCAGAGGAGGCCTACTGTCCACCCTCCTCCTGATGCTGGTGTGTCATTATGTCCCACCAGACATATGTATAAGGCTGATAGCAGTGCAATATGTAACCATTCATGAATCCGACCTATATTCTGTCAAAGATATAACAGCCAACCAGCTTCTGACACCTTCCATGTGCCAAAACCATCAGTCAGCTTGAGCCAAGCTGACTAAAATGATAGGTTTGGGCATCAAGCCCTTTGGAGCTTTCCAGTCACCAAAGAGTACACTGTTCTGAGGATTTTGGAGATTGATGGTCAGCTTGTGCTGTTTTTCTGCTTGGCAGGTAAGTTCCCTTTGGGGAAAATAACTTGTATTTGAATCTTTTTTTTTTTAACAACATTTTCCAGTTCAGGAAAGTTTTTTGAAAGATATGAGTCTGTGTTTTAATGAAATGACACAAGACTTTAGTGTACTTTTAAATGGAAGAGTTCTTTTTAAGTTGTTTAAAATATTGAAAATATTTTTTCTCTGGAGAACTTGTGTTTATTTTACATTTTGGGGGTGGCAAAATGTTTTTACTGTGCTTTTATGAAAAGAAGGTGCCTTTTAAAGACTTTAAATATTTACCTGTTTTTGTTTCCCTAGGAAAGAGACACCATTTTCACCCTGACCATGAAACAAACTATCAGTCCCATGGCTGGTCCTCTTTCCAGCCACAAATAGAAAAAGTTAAGCAGATGACCTTTGACACTACAGCAGGCTAGCAATTTGCCTCCGCTACAGGTAAGTGACTCTTCTGTTGCCATTAGTTGTACCTCAGACCACTCAACCTTTATTCCTGATCACTCTGGTGTAGGATTACAGCTACTATGAACCAGGGGTTAGCCACATCCTCTGCTGCTGTAGGAGTCCCCTCAGTGGGCAAGGGAGAGACAATGAGGGAACAAGGAAGGCTTCAATGTTCAGTCAGAATCCTGCCATTAGTAACACTGCTGGCCCCATTTTTTTCCTGTCAAGAAACAGAAAACTAAATATAGATCTACTCCTCCTCAAAATTCCTTGGATGGCAGTAGTTCACTGGGTGTGGCTCAGGATTTAATTCATGCTATTGAGCCTTTATATAAAATAGTTTTGGCCAAAAGGAAGAGAGATACATGTTATCCTGAAAATATTCAAGATTCTGAATCTGATCAGGCAAATGAAGGGACAGATATAGGGTTTTCATCTCAGATTTCTGATTCTGACTCAGAAGAAAGTTCAGTTTCTGATAATTCTTATAGAGACTATGTTTCTCCGAGACAATTTCCAGAATATGCCAGGGTTTACAATGGGAAAAGACTGAGGTTTCCCAGTCCAACAAAAAACACTATGAGCTGTTACAGAAGGAATTCCCAGAACTTTCACCCATTTCTCCATTTCTGTTAGCTTTGGAGGGTATGTGTTACCGCATACAATTTTCCTGATAGTCAGCCAGCTGCCCCTAAAAAAGCAGTTAGGACATTTAAAGTTCATCAGTCTTTTATATTTGTATACACTGTTCCTAGATCTGACCCAGCAGCTATAGCTTTAGTTAATCCTGTTGCTGCAAAACATTTAGTTAATCCCAATCCTGCTATTTCTGACAAGGATGAGAAAATGATTGATAAATATAGGGAAAAAAGTATATGCTTCTGCTACAATGATTTTCAGAATTTTAAATTGTCAGGCTCATATGTTAATGTTTTTTCAGACTAATTGTGAAGGTATGATGAATATTTTGTCTACAGTTTATTCTCAGGAAAATCTGCATAAAATAATTTAGTTTCTTCTGTTGCACAGGTCACTACTGATTATTTCCTGTGTGTGTATGACTTTGTTGATACTTCTTCCAGGGCTATGGCCACTGGTACATGAGGTTTGCATGGCTACATTCTCAGAACCTCCCAGATGATGTTAAAATGAGATTTTAAATTCTCCTTTAGAGAAAGATTTAGTTTTTGGCCCATCTGCTGCAAATGTTGATCAAAAAGTCTAATGAAAGAATAAGTTGCCACAGGGAATTTAAGATTTTTCAGCCTTCCTCTTCCAAATATTCTAAGGGATACTCTTAACTCCTCATCCAGTTTTAACAAAAAAAAAAAACAAAATAAAGAGTCTCAACAAAATGCAGGTAAAAAGACATACAAGAAGAAATGCGGGGGGTTCTGAAAAGAATTCTAAAACTTTACAAAACCAAGGACAGTCGGCACCTTGACATCCCCTCTCCCCCCAGCAGCCCTATTTCCCTTCCAGAACCTCTGACTCTCCTTTTCTATTTGGCAACAGATAGTTTCAGTCAAATGGGTTCTGGAGATCATTCATCAAAATTGTAAATGGCAGTGGGGGGAAAATCTTCCTCTCTATGGGGTAATCCCTCATTGACCAGACCTGCCCTTCATCACATACTGTTAGAGGATGTGATAGAACCAGGTCTTCCTTCCGAAGTGGGAAAATGTTTTTTTCAAGGATGTTTCAGTGCTTGGCGACCAGTTTTAGATCTTTCTTTCCTAAACTTATTTGTGATAGTGCCCAAGTTCAAAATAATGTCAGTTCACAAACTGTTACATCTTCTTCCTTATTCAAGTTTCCTGGTAATGCTAAATGTATTCATCCAGTCTTCAGGTGGTTCTTAAGGTTTTGTGTTTCTAAACCATATTTTCAGTTCTCTGCCTTACCTTTTGGACTATCCCCTGCACCAAGAGTGTTCACAAATTGTCTAGCTCCAGTTATAGCTCATTACAGACTACAGGGTATACACACGTTTCCATATTTCGATGATGTGCTTATTTTTACAGAGTTTCTTTCAAAGTTTCAGGAATCTATCACTTAGGTAAGAGATCTCTTACACAAGCTGGGGTGTTGCAAAACCAAGTACAGTTCAACAAATCAGAATCACTATTTAAGGTGCCTTCCCCCCCCCCCACACACACACACACACACACAAATCAGTTCAAAGATCTTTTCTTCCACAGCAAAAAAAAAATTCTATATCTAGATGTATTTCTAATGTTTTCCACTCAGCCTTCAATCACTGTGAGGGAATACTTCAGGATTTTGGGTCTCATGGCAATTATGATTCTCATGGCACCATTGGCAAGAGTCCATCTGATTAAGATACAATGATATCTGAAATTTCTTTGGTCCCAGCACCAACATCCTTTGTCTTTACAAATCCCAGTGCTGGAGTTTGGCAGAATAGAAATCAGTTGGTGGAGACAGCAAATATCCTTAAATCCAGGTCTCCCTTATCTCTCCCTGTTTCAAAGCAGTCAGTCACCACAGATGCCTCAGACTTTGCTTGGGGAGCAATTTTCAGGAGACATAAAAGTGCAATGTGTCTGTGGGACATCAAAGACAGACACAAGCACATAAGTATGAAATAGGTGTTTGCCCTGATCAAGGCACTCAACTCTTTGAATTATCTTAAGTCCCTGGGATCTCATCAAGTTGTGACAGGCAATACCACAGTCGTGTATATCATCAATAGAGGGCTAATAGGTTGTACTCCCTTTGCATGCCACAAGAAGCAGTGTGCATAGTGGAGGATGGAGAAGGACTTGTTTCTGTTGTCACTGATGTGTATGAGTCAGGAAATAGTGATCTGTCAGTCAGACAGAAGCAATTAGAGAAAGGAGTGGATTTTACAACTAGTGGTTAGCTGACTTTAAAGTTAGTGGAATTGAAGAAGGTCTTGTGACAGAGGTAGCATCCAGAGAGGCTTTCTGATGAGGAGTTAGTAATGTTACCAGATAAAAGTAATCCATGAGAAGAATCAGAGTTATCACAATCAGATATGATGGCCAAAGTGTTCAGTGTGAGAATAAGCAAGACAGAAAATAACGTAATTTGGAGATGAATGGACAGAATTAAGCTTTGGAAAAAGTACTGAGAAGTCTGCATGCAGAAGCAATGGGAAAGACAAAAGCTACTGTAGATATTGTTAAAAAGAAAAGATTTACTGTAAGAATAAGAAAAAATAAGGAAGAATGTATGGATAGATATTTTATTTGGGGCAATTTATTGCTGCCATTAGGGTTTGCAGCAAAGAACATTAGGTCATCAATTCATTTGGGAAAGGAATGCTTTTATGATTTATCTTTTGAGAATGAAGAAGTAATTGACAATTTTCTGTTTCATTGTGAAACAAACAAGGACTACTTTCTATGGAATTAATTTATTTTTTCTGTGCAGGGCAATCGGTTAAAGAAGGTGCTTGTGCAATTTCAGACTGATGAAGTTGAAATGTATGATTTAAAAAGCTGTTTCTTATCACTGTGTCATTCAATATGTTATACTATAAAAAATTAAAGATCAAAGGGGCACTTTGGGATGAAATATGAAAAAAGATGTTGCAAAGCATTTGCCAAGTGTTATTCATGTGACTGGCAACAATAGAGGAGTTAGTTATATGGGTCATTCAAAAGCTTGCTTTTTCTGTGGTGATTTTAATCACCTCATAAATGAATGTTCAAAATAGGATGCAATCTGTGTGGAGAAAAAGGACATATGAACATGTGCAAGAAGGAATGTAGAATCCTTAAGCAGGTCAGCATTTTTGGTTTGATTGTGATTAGGGCAAAGTATATAATACTGAAAGGGATAATGTAAAGAATAAACTTGAAAACCAAACACAAACCACTGTACTAAAAGCACAATGAAAAATAAAACGGCACAAACTGGCTCAAAAATGGTGCTTTAACTTTTTATTACTTGAAAGTAAAGAACCAATGATGGATAACTTCGAACCAAGAAGTCCACTTCTGGTCTTCTTGGTTCGAAGTTATCCATCATCGGTTCTTTAGTTTGTTTCGTTTCATTTGTTACCGTACTTGAAAGTAACAATGGGTAAGCGCTTTCATTCACAAAGAACTTCATCAGACCTCTGATGAAGTTCTTTGTGAATGAAAGCGCTTACCGGTTGTTACTTTTAAGTAATAAAGAGTTAAAGTACCATTAATGAGCCAGTTTGTGCAGTTTTATTTTTCATAATGTAAAGAATGTTGCAGGTTCTGAGAATTAAGGAGAAGGGAATACAATGTTGCAAATGATACTGAAAGTGTTATTGAGGGAGGAACAGATAAAATTGCAGCAAGTCAAGATGAATGCAATATTAAAGAGCATATCAAAGATAAAGATGAAATAGATAGTGAGAAGTCAGATGTTGATGAGGAACAGTAAAGCATTTTAGAAAAAGTAATTCATTAGGGACTAGGATAAGGGTGAGGAAGAGAAAGTTAAAAAATAGTTCACCAAAATTTAAAAAAAAAGGTAAGGAATAATGACAGGTTTATGTCAGTTAATGTTATCATATTAGAAAAGGGAGAAAATTGCTATTTTGCAATAGTGTAAAGATGTGAGATGGATGTAATTTGTTTACAAGATACAAGGTTTAGTTCAGAAGACAATAGAGTTCAGGTTAAGGTTTTGTGGGAATGAAGAATTGTATGGAATTTTGGAAGGGAGAGATGTTTGGGTATAGTGTTCATGTTTGGAGAGGATATTAAAGTACTAGATTTTTATATTATTAAGGATGGAAGAGCTACAGTTATGTACATGAAAAAACATGAGGATGATAAGGATTTATGTCTTTATTATGAGAAAAGAAAGCGAATATGTATAGGAGTAGTTGAAGCCTTATGTTATAGTAAATATGAAAACAATGTTAAAGGGGAAGTGTTGGCTGAGAATACGTAAAAGGAAAGAATGAGCAGATGTTGGGAAATCAAAAGACGTTAGGAGATGTGAACATTTACGAATGTGGAGTAGTGAGGGATGGACATATCAAAGAACTGAAATGTATACTGAGATTGATTTTTCTTTTATCAGAATCATTAAGAGTGAAAAAGTGGAAAGGTGGTTAATGTTTTTTTTATCTTAGAAGCAAAAAGGGTCATTCTCCTCATTGTAGACTATGCTCTACCAGTGTCTGCCAACACCTCTACAACAAACTTTAAAAAATGGAAAATGAAGTTTGTCAGTGCTGCCTCTCAGTGAACGCATCACATTTAGGTTCCCTGCATTCTAATTTGAAAACTATTACATGAGGACCACTGCAGATGTCTGTACACATGGCACTTAAAACTATAGACTTCAGCCTGCTCTCTCGGATCCAACAGTCAGGCAGAATCCTACCTAAACATCCTTTGAAGTGTACCTTTCTTGCACTTCCAAGGCTTTTTTTCTGATTTAGGACATCAATGGTGGAACACTTTTCCTGGTAAAATGAAAATGTTCACAACTCAAGAACTCATGAAAGAACTTTCACACTGATAAAGCCACCTGCAGCTGTCTGTGTTCACTTATATAAGTATCACTATGCAGTCTTCTAACATGAATACATGGTAAGCAGTACCCAATACACTCAATGGTACAATATAGTGGACTTTGGAGACTCAGGACATATTATAAATAATCTCAGAAACTGCATTCAATCAAATCCTTGGTCAAATTTCTGGTTTGCAGCCTAGTCATCAAAGAGTACTTTTTTTTTTGTTTGGTGTAGATGTAGCCTACCTAACACTCGAGGGTAGCAGATTCGATAGACTTGGGCCTCTGATGTTAAAAAAAAAAAAAACTTTTGAGATTAATATTAAATTTTGTAATTTCTTCCCGTAAATGAACAAGTTCTTGAAAAATAATTAATACACACGAAAAATATATCCATGGCATTTACCTGCAGACATATCACCCCTAAAGAGTCTGTACCTCATTGAGTATAAGAGTAATAGGATGTAACATAATCTCTGATGGTAGTCAATTGTTTTAGTACCAGACATTCTTTTTATAAAAAAATTGTTGCACTTTTTTAATTTCCTAATAATTTAAATACTGTATATGCAAACAGAGGAAAAATATTCCAGAACAGATCAAAAGATTTAAATAAAATAAACAAAATCTTGGAAAGTCAAAAAGAAATAGACCTCAAAATATCCTTCATGACTAAAAAGTTCCATCTGATAATAGCATTTGTGTTAATCTCAAAGGACAAATGTTTGATCATTGTTACTCGCAAATACTTAACAAAGTAAAATGTCGACAGGTTTTTGATGATTATTAATAGAATAAGAGTAGTACTTATTTAAAGATACAAAATGACCTTGCTTATTTTTCTTGTGTTGAAAGTTATATTGTTTAATGGTGTCCAGGTATGCAATATATTCACATATTTCTGTAATTGTAGTTCATCAGATAAAGGGGTCACCATTGTTCCTACCTTCAAATCATCTGAGAGCAATGCAAGGAAATGCACCCAAAGCTCAGCCATGTGGGACACCCCACAGAAATAATTTTAGTCTGGAAGGGATACTGTCAGTGCTAACCCAGCAAATCTGCAATCCAAGCCCATTTTTCATCCACGTAAATATACTTTTTGGTACCAAAACCAATCAATGTATCTAAAAGTGGTTGATGTGGAATGGAATCACATGCTTTTAAAAGATCTAAGTAGATAACATCTATTGATGTGCCATTACCTAATACTTCAATAATGTTATCCAAATTAACTAGGTTTTGCCATACATGACCATCACTGGTTGCATCCATGCTTACTGATACATCAGTTTGTTCAATGTATACTCTCAGACAATATTACCAGCAGAACCCTTTTGAGGAATCCGGTATTGTATGTTGAGATTTTCAGTCTACAGTTCTTAAAATCAGCAGTATTCTCTCCTTTAGGAATTGGGGTCACAAAAACTTTTCTCCAAATGCCTGGAATGAAACATTCAGGAAAGTAGCACTGGAATAAATCTGGTACTATGTACAAGAGAAAACCTCACATTGCTTAAAAAGTAGCCATTAGGATTGCTTCGTCCTGTAACTGCACCCTGATTAGTTTTTCTTATCTCATTCTGGACTTTTTCAACAGTTATTTTTACAGATAGGCTTGTTGTGTAAATGTCAGTGTTAGAAATAACAGGAAAAAGGCATTGCTTAGCATTTCCACTGCCTTATTAATGTCTATAACAACTGTACCATCAGCTGTTACTAGTGGGTTAGTCTGTATATTCCTGTTCTTAGTCATTCCATGTTCATAAAATGTCTTTTTGTTGTCAGTTGAACGAAAAGCTATTTTACATTCATATTCAAGGTTATTCTCTCTTATTTTCTTTCTCGCTTGCTTTTATGTTGTAGCATATAACTCATTATTGAATGAGGATGGAAAAGCCCTATAAATATGCCAGAAATGATGCATCTTCTTTACTAATTTATTACTGGTTGCATTCTATCAGCCAAGCTTAGGCTGAACTTTTAATTGTGGGCACACAGTAATCAAATGTGTGCTTTCTGTAATGGCATTAATTTGAAAAAAAAGAGTTCCCAAGCCCATGGGATAGCTATTTCTGATGGTATGCTTCATCAATTCCAGTCATATCCATAACGGGTGAAAGGATTTGGTAGCTTAACTAGAAAAAAATATCAATTTGTCATTGGTTAACTGTTTGTTAAGTTGGGCGGTCCTGCAGTGGTTCAAAGTCCCAGAAACATTGGATGAATTAGTGCAGGCTATGTACAAGGGCTCAATGATTCAAGTACAAATGGTGTTCAGTCTCACATAGAGGCTCCCAGTGGGAGTGGGTGTGCATTAGGGCTCAGCTCTGAGCCCACTGCTATTCATACTGGTGATGGAGTACATCAAGGTTGGAAGGGGCAAATCAACAAAGTTGCTGTATGCAGACAATGTGGCATTACAGGCAGAATCTATGAGCAAGAACTTCAGCAAAGAATAAGTGAATGGAATGCAAAACTGAAGGCACGTGGGATGAAACTGAGCACAAATAAGACAGTTGTAATGGCAACAAATTGTGGAAATCAGAAGAAGCTGAAAATTGAGATAGAGGGGAAAATAGTGGAACAGGTTAACAGCTTCAAGTGTCTGGGATGAGTGGATGATGAGAAGGAAAATTTGAATGAGAAAGCCAAAGCTAAAATCTAAGGGGCTGCAAACAACTAGCACAGAGGGGTAGGGTAGTGTATAACATAAGAATGCCAATGAAGCTGAAAACTGAGGTGTACAAAACAGCAATGTGACCAATACTACTGTATGGTACAGAAAACTGGATAGTAAAGGCAGAGGAAGCTAAAGGTGACAGAGATGAATTGCCCGTGACTGCTGGTAGAATGCACACTGTGGGACAGATGAAGAAATGAGGATATAAGAGCAGAAGCCAAAGTAGGCCAAGTTGTAGAAAAGGTCAAAGAAAACAGATTATGGTGGTTTGGACATGTGCAGAAAAGTAGAAGACAATCTGCTGAAGAAGATTTGGAACAGACAAGAAGAAGGCAAGAGGAATCAAAGATCTTCAGCAAAAGAGATGGATGGATTTTGTGAGAGAAGACCAGTAACAGTCAAGTATGACTGTCAAAGAAGGTAGTAGAGTGGTATTGTTTTGAGAGAGATGGCAACAGCTGACATGACACCCTGACCCCATTTAGAAAATGGAAAAAGGGAGGTAGATGATGAATGATGATGATGAAATACAATAATATATCATACAGTATAATTATATTATGTGACCTAAGCTTATGTTGGCACTTTTCTTCAATGTGTTTTCTTTATGTAACAAATGTACAAATTAATAAATATAGTTGTGATATGTCTAGTGCATCTTCTCCAAGATACTGGAATGACCGTGTAGCTAGGATACAAAGTGGCAAGGGTAATAAAAAACACCCTGGCTGTCAAGCAAGATGGGCCAGTCCCATTGTATATTTAGAGTGAAGTCCACATGGTATATGTCACTGATAGGATCCAGCATAGCCATTTCTACTTTGTAATAGGTTTTAATCAGTCAACATATCAAGCTTCTAACATGTGAGGAACTCTTGGCATAACCATAGCATAGCATTGCATGCAACAATTAACTCAGTGGGCTCCTGCTGCCCACCACTCTAAAAGTATAAAGCAGTGTTGCAATCTTTTATGTTGAGTAGGAACTGCATACAGCTTGATGACTCCCTCATATACATATATCAGATCCCCATGCTACAATGCTTTCTTTTGTTCACCTGTACTGCTCAGTGACTGAATAAATTAGTGCAACTTTGGTTCATAATTTATAGATTTTTTGCATGACCATTCAACATAATGCTATTTTGACTTTTGGCACTAATGATTTTAATATCTTTGAAGCCCTCTCTATCTTTATTCTTGTGTATATACATGTTGATGCACTTATTGACACCCATTATTTCACTTCCATTTAACTATGCTGATAACATGCCAAATGTGGCTTTGCAACTGGATACCACATGCATTTTTTTGAATGAAGGGTACTCTAAGATTCCATTGTGATTCTCTCTCAAAGCAGGATATGCATGCAGTTTTATAGACAGGTAACTAAAAACAGCTTATGAAACTAATGGCTAGTGGTACTGTAAATATTTGTCAAAATAGAGTGCCCATTTTCTGTTCAAGTGCTATCTTTTCATAACCAGGCATGCATAATCATGCTGTGTCAGCTTTCCGGAACTTTCCACCCCTTTCCAGGTAGACTGTGCATATTAGTAAAGAGTCTTTGATCTCATCAGCATATTCTTTTCTCTTTACTTAATGCATCAGCACTTGCTCTGTACAAACTTAAAATGTCTGTTATTGTTCATTTATCCTAAGTGTCAGTATGACTTGTAATTACAGTTAGAAATGCATACTATCCAGTAGATTTCCAAGGCAGCGTCTTCAAGACTCTTCCCTGTTTAACCCATTATTATGTCCAATGCTCCATTTCGTATGTACAAATCCAAGCATTTATTGCTCAAATGGAAAGGCCCCAAAGATTTCTAACCAGGATACTTATAGGTCTTAAATCTTTCAACTACCCCAATAGATTAGCACAACTCTCCTCATACTGCATAGTCTACAGGTCGCTGACAGGTGAATGGTGTCTTGCTTTTTGTGCCATGAAAGACCCAATCCTATTTGACCTCCTATTTCTTTGCAAAACAAGTAGTTTTACACATACCTGCACTTTAAATCTAAATCTATGCAAACAAATAAACAAGACATGCTGGAAAGATAGATTTCTAACTCAATGTATTCCTAGCCTAAAGTTACTATACCTACTTTTAAGACTAGCCTTGACGACTGGAAGGGTAGACACAAATTTACACCAGGGTTATCATGTACGGCCAGGTACTATTTGGGAGGGGAGCACTGTTAAGTGCTTGAAACGGGTCTGCTTAAAGATATATATGGCTTGGCATCCTATGGACCATGTTATCACTTGTATGGTATGTTCCTACATGCATTAAAAATGCAAAAAGCACATTCTAACAGGTACAAATAGAATACAATACATTTAGTATAAAATTCAAGAAATTTAAATGTTAATTTCCATTTGTCTGGTTTATTATTTGCATGTTCATTTGCTTTTTTTATTTTAACTAAATGTTTTTTCTCTAGGAAAAAGACTAAAAGTATTAATGAAGACTATGTTTTTGTTAAACTAACTGGTTGCTCTTGCAGCTCTTAGAAATGGCATATGTTGTTTATATTGCAAAAAATAGCAACATCTGTTGTAAGACACCAGGTTGTTAAAGCAACTTCTGAAAGTGGCAGACTACTTTTATCAGTAGTGTGGGTTGAGAAGTCATACTTGTGACATAAAAATGATTGCAACAAAGTCCAAGGGTCTCTGCTAGACACATAGACAGCCACAGCTGATCTATGAAGAGTATCAGAACTGACCAGAAAGTATGTTTCACATGAAACATCAGAATCTGTCCTTCGGTTATAACTGAATGTTTCACTAAAATATGCTACGTTCAGCTGTTAATAATAATAATAATAATTTGCACTACACTTAGTGTATCTGGCTACATCATATTATTATAAAACCTGTCACACTCGCTGAACTGCATGTAGCTCTACAGGGAATTAATTGATTTTCTCAAACTTACTTTTTTTCTGTGAGCATAGTTTTCAAAATCCACATATGGCTTTTTAAATATGCCATTTGTTGCTTCAAAAGTCAGCTTCAGGATCTCATAGCAGAACTCAGAAGTATCACTGCATAGGGGATGTACAAACACTACCTTTCACTTCATCCCTTTCTGTCATGATGACAGCGACACAGCAGTGAATATCACCAAGCTGTAGTTGAGTGGATAAACTAACACTGAATGCTTACAGACCGATGTATAACTACAACGTATTGAATACAGAATGAGTGGTCAGCCTTCTAGATTAACTTTTCTACCTCCCACGCAATACAACCCACAAGGCATTATGTCAAAATGTTTACAGTTACATGGCAGTTCTGGTCATCTGCCTCCACAGATAGATTTCATTCTTCTGAGCATAATCTACTGGAAGCACCACAGATCAAATGTTACTTTGTTGCTAAACCTTAGCTCTGGCTGACTGATTATCACTGCTGGAGTTTGAGCACAGAATTTGATTTCCTTTGTGATCTTTTATACAAAGCAGAAACAAAACTTAGCTGTTTTAGGATGAGATAAAAGCTTGTCCCAGCTTATTAAAATCTATTTCACCTATATATTTGACAACTGATTCAGACCATGGTGGATACCTCATTGAAGGAATGCCCTACTGGACTGGTTGGAGGGCATTAATACTTCCATTAACCTCAAATGTACATGCTATATCCATATATCTGTTGTTTCCTCATGTATAAATAGCAGTCCAGGGCTCTGTACATACCCTTACTGTTTAAATGACAGTAAAATTGATTAACAGTACCCAACAGGGCATGCAGTAGTAACCTTCATAGACATTTTTTATTTTATTTTACATTTGTTGACCGGGATAGTCCAACTGGATGCATGTCCATTTTCACCAGAGGCCCGGGGAGAAAAGCTCCAAGGGTAAGCAGATACAGCATTACACAATACCAGCATTACATATTACAAACATACTATTTACAGAGATTACATAAGTAAGCAAGTTAAACAAGATCCATAGGTTAGAGTTAATCCTGAGCGCAAGTCAGGATTAAATTAAATTACACAGTAAACTGTTAACAGATTTTTACACATTCTAGAGAGAGTTAGCCAGGCTTGATACATTGATATAGCCAGTTAAGTGACAAATGTTGTTTGAGTCTAGTTTTAAATTGACCTAAGGTGGAAAGTAAGGTAATATCAGCTGGATGAGAGTTCCAGGATCTACTTACAGAGTTTGCAAAGAGAGAGTCACCGGCTGTGTTATTAACTTTGCTAGTCTGAATTAGTAGATTGTTAGAGAATTGAAGGGGTCTAGGATTGTTATAGGGGGTGATAATATTTTTAAGTGCAGGTGTATTGCCCGGATTATAGAGGATTTTATAGGCCATAATCAGTTGGTTATACTGGATTAGGCTGGGTAGTTCAAGCCACCCAAGCTGATTTAGATTGATGCAATGATGTGTCCTAAAAGGCAGCCCAGTGGCAAACCTGGCAATGTGGTTGTAGCAAATTGAGAGTTTGTTAAGGACAGTCTCGTTTAAATTCGAGAGCATAGGGGATGCATACAGAAGGGTTGAAAGAAGGTGAGAGCGAGCAATGGCAATTTTAGCTGGAGAGGTTAGGAAGGCTTTTATTCTGTAAAGTGACCCAAAGTTTTTTTATTGATGGTTTTCATAGTTTGGTTAACATGTAGGTCGAATTTTAGATTATTGTCTATGATGACACCTAATAGTTTTGTAGAGGGGTCAGGGGAGATTATTGTGCCATCATTTGAATTTATGGTAAAGGTGAAAGTGGTAGACCTACGTGATGGTGAAAATAACAGCATTTTAGTTTTTTTGGCTTTTAGGATCAGATGATGTTCAGAAAGCCAGTTTTCCATTGTATTAAAGGTGGTCTGGGTAGCTGACCATAACTCTACTGGAGATGTGGCTGAGCAAATCAGAGTAGAGTCTTCAGCATATTGGATACAGCTGACTTTTGGGATGACAGTATAAAGGTCGTTAATGAAGATGGAGAACAGCAAGGGCCCTAGTATAGAGCCTTGTGGTACTCTGAGGGTGTTAGGTAGAAGGTTAGAGAGTTTGTTCTGCCAGAGGACAGCTTGCTGTCAACCATTCAGGTAGCATTGAAACCAATGAAGGGCTCTAGTATCTAGACAGAATGTTTGCAGGGTGTGGATTAAAAGTTGGTGATCAACCATATCGAATGCCTTAGAAAGATCCAAGAAGAGGGCTGAAGATATATAATTATTGTTGCGATTATGGTTTATGGTGTTGGTGAAGGCTAAGAGGGCTGAAATAGTGCTGTGATAAGGACGGAAGCCATGCTGAGTGTCTGCCATAAGGTGATTCTGGATTAGGTGGTGCATGAGTTGTCTATGAATACATTTTTCCATAATTTTTGCAAGTGGGGAGAGTATAGCTATTGGCCTATAATTGGAGAATTCAGTAGAGCTGCCTCCTTTGTAAAGTGGGATTACATAGGATATTTTCCAGATGGTGGGAATTTTAGCTTCTACTATGGTTCGATTGATTAGTATTGAGACAGGGTAAGCAATAGCATCAGCTGATTTTTGTAGGTACTCGGCAGGGAATTGATCAGCAGAAAGTGTAGTGGGTTTTCATTTTTTGATCAAGGTGTGGATAAGTGAAGTGGTGACTGGTTGGAAGCTGAATGCGAGTAGGTTTCTAGGGGTGCTACTTTCAGGACCAGGGGAGCTAGGAGGTAGTTGGCTAGCTAGGGCTTGAATTGTCTCAGTAAAGAATCGGTTAAAACTGTCAGAAACATCTTCAGGGGTTTTATCAATAGTAGCAGCAGGGATTGGGGTTGAAGTTTGTCCAGGATGTAGTAGATTATTTAAACCTGCCCAAAACTTCTGAGGGTTATTTTGATTTACTGTCTGCAAATTACAGTAGTATTGTTTTTTGTCTTGTAAAATTGATTTTTTGGTTTTGTTCCTGGATTGCCTGTATTTAATGTGATCTTGGGGGTCTTTAGAAGAATGCCATAAAGCCCATGCTTTGTTTCTAAGGGTAATTTTGAGTTTAAACTCTTTAGAAAGCCATGGCGCAGTTTTTGCCTTGGTTCTCTTTGAACGAACAAACATATGCCCGACATTGATATTTGGGCACTATGCACATAATACTGTATGTGCAATTTGTATACATGGCCAGGAATACTACAATCATTAATGAAAACTTTGTTCCATTATTTGCGGTAAGATCATATCCATTGGATTCCTGCCTTATTTTGTTATGTCATTTTAGCTTCTGCTGCCAGAGGTCTGTACTTGTTCAAGATTCACTAACATGCATTATTAGCCATCATGTGGAATTTCCAGAAAGACTGCAAAATAAAATCCACTGCTTAGAATGTGGTGCGATGCTAAAACTGAACACATACCAGAACCAGGCAATGGTCACAAGAACGCAAGAGGTACCAGCACTCTACCAGTAAAGTAGTGCAGTATGTAATATATGTAAATGACTGCAAAACTGCATGCAAATGAGAGATGTTATGGAAATGAGAGCATTGTGTATGCAAGCAATAATCAGATACAGCCAAATGATTCAGAAATGGAAAAAACGTATATAACGAGCAATACGGATCAGCTATTTTGAGCACCATGATTTCTTGGTGAACAGAATCACTTTCAGCATTATGATGGTAGGAGCAGCATCTGTACTAAATGAATGACATTTGTTAGTGGTCAGTCTCATAGCTAGCGACATTGACATTATAGGCAGAAGCCCACCAAAACACAGCTGGGTCTGGCAGTGGCCAATCTACCATCATCTCCATGACAGGGACACAGTCAACCAGTGCTGTGTAGACAGATATACTGTACTATAGTGGAGTTTGGAGACATGCTGTCTTGACATGGAATTGTCCAGGATGTATGGAATACCAATCCTGGTGGTCACTAAGGTCTGCAAAGCATTAACCATGCTCACTACGTGGACTTGTTGGCATCTGACAGAGTACAAAGTAGGAGTTTTTGCAGGCCTTGGCTTCATGACTCTGCTCCAGTTCTTTAATGTAGCACTACAAAATGTGGATGACCATATATGTTTTCCCACAGACAATGGAGGAAAGAAATGCCACCACACAGGCATTTTATAACATAGTATATTTCTGAGGTTCTGGGGGGCTACTGACTGCACCCACATTAGTATCAAGTTCTTGACTGCTCCCACACAGTATCTGGTACATCAGCCAGAAGAATTTTTACTGCATCTGCCACATGGCATAAATGAACAGGGTATTATTTACAATGTGTCTGTGCATCATACAGGCAATTCCCATAATGCCTACATGTACCACATGTGACCTGTCCCAGTGATCTGTGTGGGGTGTTTTCCCACAGGATCATTTTATCAGTAGGTTTTCACATGTTCCTCACCACCACCACCACCAGGATGAAAAAACATGCCCACAAGTATTTCGGCTGCAGTCTAATCATAATGCTGTCTAGCACTGTGTGTTGCAGACGATGGAAGATATGATTTGTAGCCATGGCTCATGACACCTAACTGCAAACCTCAAACTATGGCAAAGATGGCACAGATTACACTGTTGCAGACTTGTAACATTCTTAAAAGTATGTTTGGAGTGCTGAGCACCCACTTCCATTGCTTAGATACCTCTAGTTGTGTGCCACAGTATCCTCTCAAGATCTGCATTAAAATATATGTCGTGATCCATGTTACACAATATGGCTGCATGTAAACAATCACAAAAGTGCCAGATAAACTGGAGATAAGGGTAGAGGAGAAGCCAGGGAAGGAGCTATTAGAGGAACAGGCTGCAATGGAACCCCAGACCAAGGCTCGGGTGGGCACACTATGCTACAGTACTGGAAAAGAGGCACCATATGATCCATAACTCTGAGCCATGACAAAGATAACATAGAATTAAACTGATGTATACAATACTATACCCAATCTAAGCAGTGCAATGCCTGATCTGGCCATGCTGAATATCAGACATTGCATAATTCACAAAGTTCTGAAAGTGTTCAGAGCACAGTCATAATCATTTGCACAGGTGGAATGTGACATAATATCATGGTATGGCATTGGGCAACAGAAACTACTCCATCTTTGTAGATGGTCCTTTCCCCTGTGACTACTCTGTCCCTGTCAAAGCTTGCACTGTGTTCTATGCATGGATGATCATATCGGTCACCTTATGTCAGACTTGCTGTGCTTTCTCATTATGGTCCCCACAGCACTGATGTCATGCACCAGGCCCTGCCACTTCTAAGCCTGGAAGGCTTTGTCACCTATGCCCTTATCTAGCATCTGCTTGCCATAAGTATGTAAAACCTGTATCACCAACTTCATCTATGCCGGAGTGAATTTCTCCAGGCTTCGAAGGTCCTTTGGTCCTATGTTAGTACCTGTACACACGTGGGTGCAACTATGTGGTCAGTGCATGTTTGCATACTTAATATCTGTCCCTTATTAACAGTCACTAGTTGTACTGCAGCTGTGCATGTGACGTGACGCAGCTCCTACAAACTATTGGCACAAGTCAGGTAACAAAGGCATGTGATGTAGTGGCATTCTGTATACAACAATGGAGGTAACATACAGGCTGTAGGTCACATCGGTCATAAGGCATATATTACAGATTGTGGCCCACTGGATCCCATAGCAGACTGTCCACACCTTCACTTTTCTCCAGCCTGTGCCATTAGCATCGTCTGAAGTCTTCCATTCCTTTCATGTGGCTGCTAGCCAGCCCTCTGCAGAATAATCTTTTCTTACCAACACATGCAAGCCTGCGGTGCTATCCATATGGCCTGTACAGCAGCCCCTAGCAATGTGGCTTCCCACAGGTGGTCTGGGGACAGCCATGGCCTGTTAAGTGTACCATTACTCCCCCCAGCACCTGTCAGTCCAATGTAGCAACCTTCTGCAAGCAGTACATATTTTTGCTCTGTGTCTGACCACGCATGGTTGCTGTATGGATGCCTATAATTCAGTGTAGTGCTATCATATTACAAAATTCTCAAGATTAGTTTCCACTGCAATGCAGTCATTCATACAAGATTAAGCCTTTTAGCACACTAAAATGACCTCCACAACACAGTTGTTACAAAAATGAACTGATAAAGTGTGAATGTTTCTGAATTGCACCTAAAACACAATGTGTTATCAGCCCTGTCCTCTGCTATGGGCTTCATTCCTGCCTGTTCACATATCTGTAGGTCTGTCCTACTGAGAATACAGCTTATTGCATAAAGCTTAGCTGTGCTGATTTCTTGGGTCACACATCTTCCAATGAGCAGCACACTGACATCTTAGTCGAACAGTGTACTACCCATTAGTATCATGCTACCATGCATGATGGTCATACTAATGCTCTGTATCATTCTGCACAACTCTGTTTTGGCCACACTACTGAACATTGGCATCACATTACTGTCAATGTTCACCATGCTACTATGCTGTCCATCGCTACTCATCTTGTGATGTCAGTGACATGAGTTCTTGATGCGTGCCTTTGCATTTTTCTCCTGAGTGATACTTGGACAAAGGTCATTACTTCTTGGGGCATTGATTATGGAAGGGCTCCAGCTTGGTGCAGGAAAGAGTGCAGGATTTTCCTGCACTTTCTGCACAAAAACAGCTACAAGCATATGCTTAACAGGCATGAGAGCCCACCTTAGAATTGGATGCATAGCACCAGCTTGCCAAAGAGTAGGGTGGTCCCACTGGCATCCCTCACTCTAGTAAGCAGTGCTGCCATAGATACAGTGCCCTGCTGATGCATCAACCAGATTGTCTCTGCCAGTGGGGAGAAAGGAGAGAGAGAGAGAGAGAGTCACCTGCTTTTTGTTCTGCACTGGCACTGTTGCATATGTCTTGCGGAATTTTCTTTTTTTTCCTTCTTTTGCCAGGGATATGCTACTGTATTCGTGTTATGTTTCTGCTTTACCAGCACCACATATCCCGACATGGTACAGGAGGAGATATGTTGACAGCCACAATACCCTACAGCTGCTTCCACACCCACTGCTGTGCTCCCAGAGGTCCCAAGCCTGTCTTACTACAGCTTGATGAAGGTCATTCTGTGGAAGGGGACCTGAAGAATTCACTGGTGGTATCTATAACCATCTCCAGGGGAGGATGAAGGCTGCTATTCTGCAGCTAGTACAGAGGGACCCACCTGAGGCACTTGGCAAGAAGTGGGGTGGGTGGTTCAGGCTGAGGTGAGCCAGTGGATGGACACCTTTCCTGGATCCAAGAATAGTGTGTTCAGCCAGCCTGACCATCAGAACATAGCTCGCAAATTCTTTGCTCAAGAATTCTGGACAAAGCCAAAACTACTGGGTGGGACAAAGACCCAAACCGAAGGACAATTTTAAATGTTGCCCTAAGCATCAGTTTGTATTTTCTAAACAATAAGAAGAATGAAACGTTTGTGTCTGACATTACTGACTGTAAAATCATGGACATTCTTTATAACTGTACTATGTCCTCCCCATGAACATAATTATTTGCCACCATGTTTTGGTGGCCTTCTGTGGGCTACAGACAGTGCTCATGTTGTATCCCTGAGACAATGTGTTGTTCATGTGAGCATGTAGAGCATTGTGTACAAGGTCATTTGGGTCACATGACTGTATTAGCACAGGCTGCTTTGTAGCTCATTTGCTGCCAGTTATTTACAGTCCTCCCTGACATCTGTCTTATCAGGTTACACCCCACTATCCACCAAAGTGCTACCTGTCAATCTCTTATTACAAGAAATCTGGACAAACCCTACAAAATGAGGGGACAAAGGCCAAAAAATAGGGACATATTTTAAATATTGTTCTTATAGACTTAGAAAGATGCTGGAGTAACTGTGTTTATTTTAACATACATTTTCTGAAGGATTTAAAGTCTGAAACTCAAATGTATGTCATTATTTAGTGACTCCAATCCTCAGATCATCCCAGTGATTTGTCAGAAAACCACAAATTTTATGGGGAACATGGCATAAACATAAGCCAAACATCTGGACATTCTGCAAAAATCTGGACAGTTGAGAGTTACGTATGGTGCTGATTCCCACAGCACATTTGCAATACCAGGCTTTCTGAACACCTTCCCCATAATGTATACTCTGTATAGTTGTACTTTTTCTAAATGTATAGTTTGTACTTTTCTGCTTTAAATTATACTGTGCCTCCTTTATCTGAGTCAAGATGAACTACTCTAAATGTGTTACAATCGCATTTTACTGAGTACAGGTGGCAGTACTTTTCTGTCAAAATCTTCACTCTGTGCTTTGTATCAATGAACAAACATTTTCCCAATTCAGCTCTGAAAGGGATTTTGAATCACTGTTCAAATGGTATCAGTGAAATACACTTTCAAACAATGGTGTTGCCTACCTTCTTAAATCATTTTTTCTACTATATATTAACTGCACCTTTGTTGTTAATGTGATCTTTATTGTATAAATTATTTTAACTTTTTACACTTGATGTTTGTTTACATTCTGGGGTGAGACTAAAACTGATTCAATGGGGTCAGTGCTCACACCCAGTGAACACATTGTATAAATAAATACATTTCATACACATGTAAGAGGACACGTATAATGAATAGTACACATTATTTAAGAAAACTATTACTTTTCTTAAATAATGGCATAGTATAATGCCTGTTTACTGCCCTTCCGCAGATGTCTGGTGATGTATGCAGTTTCCGCCGCGCCGCAGAGCAGAATTGGCGAGGCCGCTGGAGAAAGCAAGTGATCTCCGCTGCTTTTCCAAGATTCCCGCGCTGTTTCCGATATGAGACAGTGAGTTTAAAATAATAAAATATCTAACGGACATCTTGTTTATCTCTTTGGTTTGTCTCCTCACTTTTACTTAAACTTTATTAAAAAAAAAAGAAACGAAAAAGCAACTTAGATCTTTTTTTTGTTTAAGCTATGTTAAATTAAATTATTTTAATATAGCGAGACAAAATAAAAAGCGGAGATCTCCGTTCTCCGTTTTTAATTGTCTTCGCTATGTTAAACCCATTTAACAGTTATACTAATGGAAAAAGTCCGCGTCCGGACCTTTTTCCATTAGTATAACTCACGCTGGCCAATCAGCTCATGGTATAATACACATTTTAACACAGCATTAACTGAATTATTTATTTATTTTATCTAGTTATACTTTGTTTTTAGGATTCATGGACTGGTCCAAAGGCCCTTTTAGGCATGACCATAGTGCAATGTACTCATAGCCAATGCTCACTGCATACATAACCTAGAAGTAATGTTTTTCCAGAACAGAAGTGTGAAGTGCTTTTCAAATTAATAAAGAACTACAGAAGTCAACATAATGAATGCACAGAAAATGGTATAACTTTATTCTATTATTTATACAACTTATCGAAATTAACTTTTACTCATTTGCTGTATTTCTTCCTGGAAAAAAATAATTTTCCCTAATGTTGAATTTGTGCACAACAGAATACAAATGCAATAAGAGTGGAAACTGAAATTGTGAGTGAAGAAGTATGAAAAAGATTAAAAACAACAACAACAAGGAAGGAAAAATAGTTACAAATGCTGAATTCTGTTTTGACCCCAGAATCATTGTAGCTACCATTCTGTAAGGGCAAAATTATATATTAATTAATTAAATGAAGTTTGGTAAACAGGCAGGGACCATTTTCCAGCTGGATCTTTTTCAGGCTACCCAGGGGGAAAAAATGACACAATAAAATCACGTTGTAGCAATAGAAGCAAAGACACTAAAATGTAATAATAACTTACCTCAGTGGTGAGCAGTTTAAGGAAATACAAGCATATAGGTTACATGCAAAAAATCAAATGTAAAAATTCAGAAATTAGAATGGTAGGCCCACAAATGCAATACAGTTTTCCTTAACTAATAGCTTGAAAAGCTTTATAATCCTAAATTTAAAAGATGCCAATATAGCCATATTTACATCTAGCAGAATGCTCAGGTGAATTGCTCTGACTTTTTTTCAGCTGTGACCTTTGTCATATCAGTAAGGAAATTCCAAAGTCATGCTACAGGTACTAAGGCTAGAAAGAAAAGCCTGGCTTTGTTGTCAAAATAAAAACCTTGATGGTAATGTTGGCTTTCCAGATGTCAGGTTCTAAGGGCAACATTTTAAATCACCTGGCATTTTTTTTTTGGATCATCATATCATTCTCAGCTTTTGATGTAGATCCATAAGCACTATAGGCCCATTTTATTTTTGTTTTGTTTTTCTGGAGGGGCCATCAAAATCAGAGTGTGAGCCTTGCAACAGGTGACCTGTCCCTTTCCGAGTAAAGATTTTCCTTTTCATTGCATTACCCAATATGTGAGATCATCGCCCTCCACTCATTATAGTAAAATCAATGGGAGGACATTGTAGTCATGACAAATGAGGTAAGGCATTCTATAGGTGAAGAGAAAGGGAAACCCTATATTGGCAGATTGTAGTTGCATAGGCAGTGTGTTAGTTTACTGAACAGCACACATACACTCAGTCTATCCCTGCTAATGAAATGAACATTTGCCTGCTTTGCAGCTAGGAAATGTGCATTGGCATCCAGCAGGAGTCACCCAGCTGCGAGGAGGAACCCCAATCTTTTCATCTTGGATGGTTGAGCCAAATACGAATCATTCAAATCCTCTTGCCCAGTACCTTCAACACTCAAGCCATTAATCAAACTCAAGTCACGCAGGCCATAGTCAGAGTGTCATCAATCTGGATGAATACATTTTAAAGTCATTTTTAAAAATATTTAAAGGCATGCCAAAGGATGCACACCTTCAGATATCAAGATGGCAAACTGTTCACCTTGAACTGGTTAAGCATAATGTTCTAAGCAACAAAAGTCTTTCCTTCACTACCTCTCAGTATAGTTGCATTATATCTGAGCCAGGCATCATTTAACTCTCCATTGATATGAAATCATTAGCTGCCCTCCTCATGATCGGTGAGCCAAGTAAAAGCCATTAGCAGTCATCATTTGTAATGCAACAAACTACACCTCACAAACCCCTCTTGATGTATGCATATATATTTCAGCATTCATGTAAGTATATTCTTTTCTCCCTTAAATTAAGGAAACATGCATTGTCATGTCCTTCATGCTATATCC
The DNA here is from genome assembly GCF_019279795.1 of Protopterus annectens. NCBI lineage: Eukaryota > Metazoa > Chordata > Ceratodontiformes > Protopteridae > Protopterus > Protopterus annectens. The sequence goes on from NC_056725.1 coordinate 958,612,611, forward strand.
AAACCTACTAATATGGATTAAACATCTTGTGCCCAAAAAGACACAGGACCGTCTTGCTCCTTGAACATCTGATATGTCTTCAATCCATGAAGCCGAGCTTCACCCGTACAGTAAGGTAAAGCCTGTGATGCCTGCCTATACTCCAGATTTCATTGGTATTCTATAGGCATTTAATTGGCAGATTATAGCCTGTGATTTTTTAATATTTTAATCAAATGTTTTAGCCACATATGTCCAGCATACCTTTAATGATATCCCATTTTATGAGTTATACAAATGAATTTGTTGAATCTCCACCAAAAGTTGGCTCTAGTGCTATGGTTCAAAATCACCTTTCAGCAAGACTAAAAATGGCTATTACTTTGTAGAAAATGTCTTAAACTGAGCATACTGGAAAAACAAATTGAAATGTTGAAATCTACTAATATTATTAGCCTATGTTTATTCTGCTACATGTATCACTTTAATTGTGATAATTTTCAATGTTTGGAGATGAAACTAATAACAAAAGTTTTATTTCAGACCTATTCATAGATATAATAGCTGACATGTTTTCAGATCTAGTACCCAATTTATCTCTTCATGTGTACATTGATTTATTTACTGAGCTGCACAACCTAAACAGTTAATATGCCAGTTTTGTATAACTACCTTTGAAGAAAATGTAAAAGAAAAGAAAAAAAAGATGTCATTATTTTGTTCATATGGAACATAAGAAATTGTAGCAGTAATTCTAAAAAATAATACTCAGAGCTATTCAAATTGCTATCCTTGACAAATTAAACATTGGAACATTTCAAAATATGTTAATAACTTAGTATGTATTCATGCGACCTCTTAAGTCTGCTGTGTTGGCTGTTCCTCATTAGAGAATTCCAAAAATAATTTCCATAACCCATGAAATAATTTTGCAAAACTGCTTACAACCAAGACAAAATCATAGCACTTCTGTTTTTGAATGTGGCGATGTCGTAATATAAAAGTTGTCCTGGGAAATAATGTGCTTATTACCTTTTCCTATCAAGGACAGAGAATGGTATCTTTGTGCTTGTGGGCCATATGGCTGTATCTGCAATCGTGATCCACAGCATCTTGTTACAGTGATCACAGTCAGTTTGTAGATATGGTGAACCTCTTTTAGTTAGGTATAACAGTAGCTCAAGAGGTAAGTTCCTAAGAACACCCTCTGTAGACCACATTTTGCACATATACATGTGACCTGCAGATCTCCACGAAGACATTTCATCCAGATTATTTACCGTCTGTATGCTGCATCAAGGAGAAATAATTTAAGAATACAAAAAAAATCTTACTTCTGTGCAGATGAGTCTCCCCTTTTGTGCCCTTCATTCCTAACTGAAAATATCCATTCATTTTCAATACAAACAATCTTTGCATGTGATTGTCTTCTGTTCCAGACTATGAACATCCTTCTAAAATGTTTGTTACCTGCCTGTTTATTGTATGCAATGGAATTTACTAGGTTAAATCTAAACTCTTCAGACACAGAACTTCTTGTCATGCACTCATTCAGGCAGTGTTTTCATATTGTCTCCTGCATATCTACTTAGAGAGAAAATGCCTTTATCGTGTTGATTAGGTGGAACACCTAAGGCCAGTGTTTGACAGCAAACTGGGCTTTTGGGAACAGGCTACACCTGTATTAAAGGAGATCTTTTTGTTTTCATTAATTTCACAACGTAAAGTGCTTGCTTTCATTAGTACATTTATCTTCTTTGATCACTTCAAGATTAGACTGATATTTTACATTAAATCACTGTTGTAGTAGCGAATGCTATATGGAACTTATCTTCCCATGGATTGGACATCCTGACAATCCACAAATCTTTGGGCTCCTTCCTTGAACACCCTATATCCACCCTTAGCACAACTGTTGTTGTTGTTGTCTTTCGGCTTTTCCCAGTTAGGGGTCGCCACAGCGGAACTCCGGTCTGCTAATGATTGGCAGTAGATTTTCACGGTGCCGAATTGCCAGCTTGATGCCCAACCTTCAACGAAGGCACACCCATTCACACATGTCTTTTGGAACGCCACTCAACCCGCAAGGAGGACATGCAGACTCCACACAGAAGGCGCTCCCCGCACACTAGCTGAGAATCGAACTGGAGAACCTCTTGCTGTGAGGCAACAATGCTACCGCTGCACCATCGCGGAATTAGCACCCTTAGCACAACTGTACAATTGTAAAAACATGCAGAACTTTCTTGCCATAAGTTTGCTTAAACAGTCTTCTTATCAGCTCAGCATCATGAGTTGTTCCAGCTGGCTTCAACTATCGTATTGGGCAGATAAATATCCTCATTGGAGAATCTTCATCTTTCTGAAGAAATGTTTATTCAAATTGTCTGTCAGGAAGGACAAAGATCTTAAGGCAAATCCTCTGCCCACTACACTATTGCTGCACTAAAAGTTTTAAAACTAATAAAAATATTTTTGAAAAAAAAAAAAGGAAGGACAAAGATCTGTGTGGCAGACTGATTCCCTATAAGGATGTTTTTTTTTTTTTTTAGGGGATCAACACAATAGCTGCTTCTGTGAGATTTGCCTTTTGTTTACTCCCAAAACCTTAAGGAATAGGCAAAAAATGTTAAAACTGTTTCTAAAAAATAAGCATCTTAAACAATTTGCATGCAGGAGCATGGCAACTCAATTACTTTTGGAAGATGTATCATGTCATTGGAAGAGAAAAAGGTATCAAAAGAGGTGAATAAGGAATTCTAGACTGATATCTCCTCTGAGGTACTTTTGTAGCCTGTGTACCATCAGTGTGTCTCCTGGTTCCTCTAGTCCCTCAGGAGGCCTTTGTATACCCATTATTTAACCATGTCTGTTCAGATGATATGTCAGATCTCAACTGGAAAGGGAGAACCAAAAAAAAAAAAAAAACTAACCCAAAAATTCAAAGTCTATGGACTGCAACAAATGAAAATATAAACACCTTTAATGACACATCACAGTTAAGCACTTTCATCTTTATTGATTTCTTCAGATATACTTTGGCAACAAACATATGAAACTTAAATATTTAAATTGCATTAGATATTCAGTCATAAAATAAGTTACCTCCTCTTTTGTTCCATTAAAATAAGTACACTTCTAAAAAAGGCAATATTATTCAGTCATGGGGAAAGCGGCAATAACTGCCATTCTAACTCTTATTTTTCAAGTAATGTTCTAACTTCTCCCCCTCTTAAGGTTAACTGTACATAATCCAGCACAAAACATTCAATTTTCTAAAAGATGTGTGACCTGTATCATGCCTATATAATACATAATCCAGCTTTTTGTTTTGACTATTATACAGATATACATACATTTGTTTTCAGATTTGCATGATAGTTTTCTGTACATAAAATGAATCACGAGACACACATTACTATATAAACCACTCATTTTGAATTTTGTTTGTTTTGTTTGATTGAGAAGTGAGAAATCAGGATTATAATCTCTGAGAGTGAGGGAGGAATTAATCAAGTATCAGTGAGGAAGGATGTCACCGATTTTTGATGGAAGTCAGGCCTTCAAACTTCCTGCTTAAGACCTTATTGCTAGTGACTCCTATAAAAGACTCAAAAGGAAAGACATGTTTCCTCTTCTATACAGAAAACTTCTCAAGAAGAACAAGAATAGTTTAATCCAGTTTCTTCAGCTTTTGCTTCTAATTTCTACATTAGTAAAGAGAAAGAGATCCTCTCTGTTCCTCCAGTGAAGATGTCCTTCCTGAATCAGATACTGAGAGCTTGAGCTATGCCTCCCAATTATCTTCCCTTGTCCTTGTTTTTTCCTTGTTGGTCTGAATCAGAAGATGCCCACTCCTCAGACTCCCCCAGTGAGGACATTTCCTTTGAGAATTCAAGTACAAGACCAAAGGGATTCTTTAAATGGAAGAGTGCAGAAATGTTAGCATCTCAGAGAAGATATTATGAGTTATTGTATATGGAGTCCCCTAAAATAATTGCCATTCACCTAGTTTTAGGGACCTTGGATAATGCATTTCTTTCTGTCTCTCACTTTCCCCTTATTCCCAACCCCCTGCCTCAAGAAACCTGACACAGTACCCGACTTTACTAAATTCCTTTGCTGACACCCTGCTGTAAGATCTGCTACTATTTCTATGAATGAGGACAAAACATCTAAGGATGTTTGTGCTTCCAACCTTGCCCCAAATGACAAAGACAGTCATTCTTTTGATACATTTCGAAAGAAGGTCTATACACTCTCCAGTCTGGCCTTTAGAGCTATTAGTTGTCAGACTCACATGTCCAAGTAACTCTAATCTATATTTGCTAACATGCAGCAAACCTTAACTTCATTCCCTAACCCCGACACTAAATCTTTCCATTTAGAAATGTTAAATTCTGCTTCACAGGTCACTAAGCATACTATTAAATCTGCTGTCGATGCTGTGTCCATGGTTTTTGCCACTGCTGGCACTGTGATGCATAGAAATGCATGGATAAGAGTGCAGAATTTTCCCTGATGATGTCAAAGCTCATTTGCTTAATACACCTCTTAATAGAGACCTTTTATTTTGGCAACTCTTCACCAGAATTGTTAAAGAAATTAAAAGAAAGGGATAAGTTGATGCAGGGAGTCAAACACCTCTTTTTGTCTCCAATTCCTAGCTATCAAAGGAATTATCCTTCTTCCTGAAGGTCCTTTTTACAAAAGACCTTTAAATCTTTCTAGTAAAAGTCATCGAGACAATGATATAAGAAGCCCAGGCAGGGAATTTCAAAACGTACAAATGTAAAGAATCCCGACCATCATAATAAGTAATAGATATATTTATTATCAAAGCTTTCAAGTTTTAAAAACTCCTTCTCAATGCTTCCAAAACGCTATAATATATGCAATCATTCACATTATTCAAATGAATTCAGCCAGCCTATTAAAATTATGCAAAAAGTCACGATACATTTCTTTGTAAAATGCATTTTAAAATATATGAAACGTATCATGTGACTTTTTTACATAATTACTATTACTTATTACGACGGTCGGGATTCTTTTCTTTTGTACTTATTGTTTCTTTTGTATTACTGAATTCTGTTTAGCTGCCTTGGGAAAATGTTTTTTGTTTGGAGTTTCAAAAAGGAAATGAGACATATCCCAAGGGCCCTCATTTCAAAAGCCCAGTGACTATTTACGCCTCCTGAAACTTCCAACCCCTCCTCAACCCAGCCATTCTTTTTAAATTGTAGACAATCTCTCTCTTTTATCCATTTTTTTGAAAAAAAGACAAATTCAGATGCCTACATTTTAAAAATAATTAAGGATGGTTACAGACTTCAGTGAACATCCCTTCTTCCTCAATCAGAAAACCCTCATCCTTCAAAAAATAAATAAATAAATAAACAAATGCATCTTTTTTCCACATATTTTGTAAGATATGCTGTCCCAGGGTTTAATAGAACTAATGCCTTCATCACAAATGAGCAATATTTTTTTTGTTTCACAATGTTTCTAGTTCCCAGAAAAGAAGACACGTGGAGGTCCATTTTGGACCTTTAGAATCTAAGAACCTTTCTTTAGTTCCAAAATTCAAAATGCTCAGTTTAAAATCTTGTTCTCCCCTTATGTTTCTCAAGGCTTTTTTAGTAATCTTGGACTTAAGAGATACCTGCTTGCACATCCCCATCCACAAAATGCACATACATTATCTGCGATTCTTTGCCTTATGATTACACTTACAGTTTACATCTTTGCCTTTTGGTCTTTCCAATCCAAGAGTTTTCACAAACTGCTTAGTCCCATTCATAGCATTTTGCAGACTTCAGGCATACATATTTTTCTACATTTTAATGACTGCCACATCTCATCTGATCTCCATCAGTCCAAGACATTTTAGTTGCTCTTCAGTTCACCATAAATCCTTCCAGCATTCTGGAATTCAAGCTAAATCTGGAAAAAAAAAATATTTAAGTCCTCTAACATGTTGGTATCTCTAAGATGCCTGTTAATCCACTCCCTATCCATTGTATATCTCTCTTAAGACAAAGTATCATCTTATCAAGCTCACTTTCTAAATCTGGCTCATCAAAGCATCTCCATTACAAGAGAGATTCTCGAAATGTAGGGTTTCATGGTGTTCACCATTCTAATTGTCCCATATGCCAAACTACATATGTGTGAAACATCCAAGGGTACCTGAAGTCAGTTTAGATATAGTATTTTCATCTCTTTTCTTACCGGGTTCCAGTATTCAATTTCACCAAGAGGGAACTCCTACAACCGGTCTGGTCTTGTTAAATGTAAGCCTCACATTTTGTCCCCCTCTTCCTGATGTCAGTCAGTCAAGACAAGTACTTCAGACTTCACATGGGGGGGGCTGTATTTCAAGTTATCAAGGTTTAAGGCATATGTGAGCAACCTTTCAGGAGCACACACATAAATCAAGATGATGATGCCTCTAATAAAAGCTACCAAAATCTTAGTGCAGTTGTGGACCCTTGAACAACTGTTAGTGATAAAAGACAATGCCACAGTGATGTGTTATATAAATAAACAAGGGGGGAGTCATATCCACTGGGCAGACTAAGCATGATTGTTTGGGATTTTGCAATGCAGAACAATGTTACTCTTCAGGTTTTTTACATTAAATCAGAAAAGAACACAAAAGCAGACAGCTTGAGCAGATCCAGGATAGAGTCTTATGAGTGGACCTGTGGTCTTCTAGAACATTGTCGACTTGTGTGAAGCTCTCCAATTAGATCTGTTGCCTTCTTTCTCAACAGACAAATTTGTTCTGTTCCACAAAACCTTGGAAAACAGATACATTTTTTTTACCATGTTCAGGAATGTTCTACTTACCTCCTCCCTTTCTTCTGATAGTCAAAGTTCTTCTAACAATCAAGATGTACTTGCCAGAGATGATTCTGGTAACCCCCTGATGGCCCAGGCAACATTAGTTGTCCCTTCTCATGCATCTAGCCAAGGACAATTACCAAAAAAATATTGTCATAGATTAGATCTCCTTTCATAGGACAGAGGATCCTTAATCCACCCCAACATTCAAGATCTCAGCCAAACAGTTTGTATGAAAGAATTTTGATCCCATTTATCCACCATTTTTCTCAGGACATGCAGCAGGTATTAAAGGTGGCTGGAAAACCTGCTACTAGGCTATCATAATTAGCAAACTAGAAAAGATTTTCGAGTTGCTGTCATAAAAGCAAAGAAGACCCATCCCTCGTGGGGACTCATCTCATTCTTCAGTTCCTGTGAGACTTTCTCAGTTCTGGGTGCACTTCTATAAAGGTACATCTTTTGGCCATTTCTGCTTGTCTGCTCTTTGGTACCTCCTTTCTTGCTCTTCTTAAGTAAAACCAATTTCAAAAGGATTTGAATATTAGGCCAACTAGAAAAGAAGTGGCACCTTTTGGATCTTAATTTTGTTTTGAATAAGTTAAGTCTCCCTATGTTTCAACCTGCACTTAGCACTTCTTCAAAATGTCTGAATTAGATGACTGCTTTGCTTAGTGCTTTGACTTCAGCTAGACAAGTACAGTATCTGAATTACAGACCCTTGCTTCTATGCATACTTTTTGATTTTTCACACAGACAGGGCGAGTCTCTTTTACACCAAATATTGTCTATGAATTTATTTTGAATCAGACTTTCAACTCCCAATGCTTTATCCTTAGCCCACCACAGACAACTGAAATTTTACATAGACAAGACTAAGGATTTTTATAAGTCTAATCAACTTTTTGTATCCGTTGATGACCAAAAGACAACCAGTTTCTAAACAAACCATTTCTAAATAGCTGTCTCAGGTTATCACGTTTTATTGCACTCACCATGGAAAAAGTCCTCCTCAAAACATCACGGCTCACTCTACTAGAGTTCTGGCTACTTCTGGGGCTTTTTAGAAAAGGTGAACTCTAGCTTTATCTTAGAAGTGGCTATTTGGTCTTCTGTGGACACCTTTACTAGGCAACACAAACTTGATTCCATCTCCAGAGCTGGAGCTAGATTTACTGAAGCCATCCTTCAATGGCTTCTCAACTCTGGTCCTTCTTCATTCACCCTTTTTTTTCCTAAGCTATGACAATTATTCTCATATAGTTATGGCTACTGCAACAGTAATACAAGGAAGAACACAATACAGTTGTGTAAGTTAATTTACCATAACAGTAAATGGTTGACTACATCACTCTTGCAGTATTAGTACCCTCCCACCTTCTCCATTTTCTTTCTGCTCTTTCCTTGATTAGGGTGTAATACCCTAATTAACCTTTGCCCTTCTGACATGACAATATCTGCTGGTTTAGGCCTAATGGTTATAGAATTTAAGGCTTCCGTCACCCCTGTGGGCAAGAGAACTCTCTGTTTTTTCACACCTGTATATGCTTCTTATACCAGAGAGTTCTCTCATGATAAAGGTCGACATATTGCATACAAGTAAGGAGTCCAAAGCTTTGTAGTCTGTCCTGAAGGCTTGGCAGGATATGCCTCATATAGTTGCAACTACTGCAACAATGATCTATTTCAACACCTACTATCTGTGGTGGGATAATACAAGATAAGGTGGTACAATACACGATACAAGGTGGAGTATCAAGCAAGAACCAATCAGTTATTCACTGAGGTTGTGCACTGAAAAAGTTCTTAGTAGGTAAGTTGTACCCTCTGTAGAAAATTATGTGAAAAATAATACAAAAGTTAACTTTCTACTTTTTAGTTTTTCTTTTTTATTTCTTTTATGGGGAAGAAATGGGGAAGACACTACTTTGCTACAATGGTGTGGGGAATTATACTATGCTTGAAATGGGGTGGCTGGATTTGGTTTAACTAGCAATGTTGGATCCTACAGCTGCACTTAGCCTGTAAAAAAAAAAAAAAAAGAGAGAGAAAAATGATGTCCTAGGTTCTACTGCCATCTACTGGTATAGGTGGGGAACTTCAATTAATTTAATTAATCTAGCTTGAAACTAAAGGATGCAAGATAGTATGGGGTGGATGGCCTCGGGGTAGGTCCGCAGGTGTGCTGGCCCTCTTACATTTTAACTGAGAAAATACTCAATATTATCAGTAAAATAAAATAGAGAAACCATAGGCTATCACCTACACTGTGAGGCTGAGAGAAGGCATGTTTAGGTTGTCCAGTTTAGATTTCTGTTAGGGTATTCTGTTTTAGATTGTTAACTGCAGATGGGGGGATAGCCCGAGTATCAGCGCAAGGCTTCCAGCCAGGAAAAAGAGAAGAGAGAAGAAAAAAAGTTATGACTGCTTGGTTAAAGTTGTGAAAAGATGGAGAGAAAGCTGGAGGGGTAGAGTGCAAGTGAGGAGCTGAGTGAGAGTGCAGAAAGCAGTGCAGTTATATCACACTATCTCAATCAAATAATCCACATTAAGTTTATCAGTCAGTTAGAACACCAGGATAATCCCATGCAATTTCCCCTTCTAGTGGTTGTAATAGTATTTAAAAAACATTCACTTAAAAAATGGTAAATCAGCGTTGCCGTGAACCTGACTTCTACAGTACAGTAATGGTAAAGAAAGCTGTTTATGTTTGTGTTTAGCTGTTTTACTTCAACTGCTGTTATCCAATTAGCAGGGCAAAAGTGCAGTCTTGTACTATGACATAGCTCTGCGCCTAGTTGCATTCAGTTAAGAAATAGCTGCAACCAGTGGCTTTCTAGCATTCTAATAATTGCAGTATTCTTTGAAAACATTAACTCTTAAAACAGACAAATTAGCATTGCTGTGAAATTGGCTACTACTGTACATGAAAGTAAAAGAAGCAGTATTTAGCTATAATACTTCAAATGCTGTAAACGATTAGTAGGGCTACAAAATGCAATCTTGTACTATTACATAGCCCTGAAACCTAATTCTATACAATTAAAAAAACAGGTTTTACATTCAGTGGATCTCGAATGCAGTCTTACACAAATCAGTGGTGCATGTGGGTCGAGACCTCAGCTAGTACCGCTTGAACAAGGCAAAATCATAGCAGTTTGGTTCACAGCAAAAATACCTTCACATATGTTAAATTAAGCTGAATTAAATATCAATTTCTAGCACAATAAAGCTAAAACAATATTGTAGCACTTCCAGACAGCACACCACATGATGACTGAGGGGACGTCTTGTTTAGGGAGATATGATTTAAAAATGGCGCCATGAGTGCTAGCCTATGCTTAAAGAGCTTGGATGGTTAAAGAAGGGGGGAGGGCTAATACAGCAGCCCTTGCAGCAGCCCTTGATTGTTCACAGGGAGATATTTTATCAGTCAAAATAGAGCCACTGAGTAGAGTATCAAGCAAGAACCAATCAGTTATTCAGTGAGGTTGTGCACTGAAAAAGTTCTTAGTAGGTAAGTTGCACCCTCTGTGGAAAATTATGTCTACCGTCTATATTATTAGTAGTTGTTTGAAGTGATTTTATTAAAGTCTGAGGAAGCATTCAGACTAGAACACAAAACGCTTACTTTTACTAATAAAGCAATTATTTTTAAGCCGCTGAGTCGTGTGGAGGAATTTTATTAACTTTGTTCCTGTTGGATTATACACTTGTTCCTCTGAGTCGAGGCCCAGTTGGTGTGATTTGCTATTTAACATCTTGGAAGAGTTTTCCTTTTAGTTTTTAAAATATGCTAAACATAATATATTTAACTATAAATGAGTGACAAGCCCTTCATTTTTTGTAACATTCCAATGACTAGTGTGTAGACTGTCAGCTGATAAGGGTAGTCATATTGTTGTTCAACAGATCTGACTATAAGGACGTTTGTTTAACCACTCAATAGCAATCTCGAATATGAGAAACCAAGTTGCAATTCCATTTTTTACTACAACTTGAAACTGCTGCACTTGCTAGCAAGATAAATGGCAATGAGCTTTCTAAGAGGGCATGAAAAGCATTATTGTCCTTATTCATTACAAACTATTTTCTATTTCTTACTAAAGATCCACAAAGACGGATGTGCCTCCAAGGAACACCCATCAGTAAGGTATTTTTAGGACCATGTGGTACTCTTACTAGATTATATCTTTAAGAGTTATGTCAAAAGAAATCATTCTTACTTCAAGGGCCCTTTGGAAGTGAGTTTCAAAATCTCAGGAATTATTTGGAAAAGGGGTTATAAATGGGTTTTCATTGTAGTATGTAAACTGTATTTTTCAATATCACAGATGAATGATGTTCAGGTCATGACTTCAGTATTGGGACAGGAACTACAATGATTTTTCATTCAATTTTTCTTCGTCTTGTTTTTTTTCCTGACATACAATACATTCAGGTTTATTAACAAGTACTATCATCAATGATTGGCACAGTGACAGAAGCATCTTTTGCTCCCTTGTCTGCGAAAATTTGCATGTCTTGCCTTGAGGTAAGCCTTTCTGTAATTCTCACTTTTTCTGATAAATGCTATTCTTTATATATCCTTTATTTATTCTTAAAGGGAAGTTAAGAATCCTCAAGATGTTTTAAGAATGTTTGAATAGGAACTTTTGGTGGGTTGAAAATTATATGAATGTGTTACCAGAAAGAAGCTAATTATTTGGATATTTCTTCAATGGATCAAATAGGCATTAGTATAACTAGTAAGTTATGTAAAAAAAAAAACACTGTAACAAGTAAGCTTATAATCTCAGAGAATCATCCCCATACCTGAAGGATGTTCTCTCTCTTACTGTGAATTTCTGAGGGCCCCCAGAAATATCTCTTTGGATGGCAACTTTGATTTAATGAAAATACAGTTAAAGAACCAAAAAAGTCCATTGCCTGGCAAGCATCTAAAAAGGTTAGATTGCAACTTTGATTTAATGGTAATGCAATTAAAGAATCACCTCTCAAAAAAGCTATGAAAAGTCCATTGTCTGGCAAGCATCTAAAAAGGTTAAAGAGAACAAGGTCCATAAGGTATTCAGCATCTTTTTAGACTGAAAGTATCATAAAATCTGGCAATATTTCAGCATGAAAGCAAGACTGATTATGAAGTCAAATTGGTATACTTTGTTAAGCAACCAGGAGTTGCTCAAGCTACTTCCTAAGAATCCAAGTTTTGTCTATAAGACTGCATTAAGAAAAAGGGAAGTTTTATCTTTTATGATTCATATCTCCCAAAAATTTGAAAGAATTAGAACATTTCCATTGTAATTTGTCTCAATTTATTTTAAATAGGATTAATGTAGGCTAAATAATACGTGAATAAGTGATACTTCACTGGTCTTTTTGTAATTTAGTTGCTCTACTTAATTTAGTTGCTCTACTTATTTGCTATTGGTTGCTCACACATATATTATTATCTCTATCACTCTTGTTGTTGAATATTTAAGACCTTTTGCCATGCATGTAACGTGCAATGCAAGGAAGGAAATTTTTAACTGTAACAGCTCTACTTAGGTGTTATAAATATTCAATATATTGCATTTCTTTTCTCTTTGTGTTTAATAGTCAATACTACCTACTTATTTCTGTAACATGCACATATATTCTAACCATTAACTGATAATTGTTAGCAATGCTTTATTATATCTGTTCTCCTTTCTCGTATAACAACCTTTTGTAAACAGTATATATATTTTATGTGGAGCTTTTCTACTCAGGCATTTTCGGAAAAGGGGCCTCATGCTCAGTCAGACTATCCCAGTAACCAATTGCTAATAAATGAATAGAAGTACCAGAAACTACAGTGACTGTGACCTTATATGCTATTTGGTACCTGCAGTCTCATAATTTTCCTGTTTCTCAGTACTTTCACACATATCTTGAAAAACTTACACTCCTTCAAAAACATTTGTATATAATGTGAAGAAAATGAAAACACTGTCATCTGTGTTAGCATGCCTGGCATAAGATTTGTGTATATTCTCAGATTAACTTGTATGCCAACATTTCTAATTGTAAAAATATAAATAAGTTTTTAAAATGTTGAATGTTTCCCTGCTTATACAAAATGTTTAAAGAATATGTTAGTGTTTTGATACATTTCTAAATGCACATATTTGTCAGGGAGATTCTAAATTAAAAATTGTCTGTGGAGAATCAGCTGATCAGTAGGTGATGTCATTAGAATGTTCCCGGTTGCTATGTGATTTTTTGAACAGCTGATTGACAAGGAGAAGAACTTTTTCAAACAGCTGACTGTTATTTTTAAAATAAGACAGTTGATACTGTTAAGCTGAGCAGTTAGTTAAGTGCAGCAGTTAGTGAATAATTACAGTCAGTTACAGTGCTGTTTAGTAGATACCAAGAAAAAGGATTCACCAAAAACTCTAACTCTGCATTTTTCTTGGTGTTATGTTTTAGATTAGATCAGGGACAGTATTCTTTAGTTAGATTAGGAAAGGTTAGCTATATAGATGGAGTGTTTCTAAGATGATGGACTTCTATCCTACAGATTAATTTTATATTTCTGGTGATCAAATTCTGGTGTTTATTGAAAGTTATTGATTTTACATTTGTGTAATCATTTTACTTATTATTAAATGTTTTTCATTACTTTACATTGTGGCTTGACAATCAGTGTGTTATTTAGAGATTAGAGAGTGCTTATACCTGTTTGATACTCCCCAGGTTACCTCAAAGGCCTGTCTGCTTCTGGTCATAGCTATCATTCATTTTGATATTTAATTTTTAATAATTGATCACCCTTTGAAGGGTGTGTAGACTTTTCTGACTCTGGTGGCAAGGATACCTTTTGTATTGGGGAGGGGACACAGGTGGAAATCTGTGTCAGGCTTCCCATAAGTGTTTCAGTGTGTGAGATTTAAATTTATTTTGAGTGTAAGTCAGAGGTCTTAAACTGGAACACTTTGCTCTGAAGTGTATGATAAAGGATTACATTTGAGGTGGATAACTGCATACAGTCCAGTCCCAGAAAAATAGAGCATGTTCCTGTTGTGCTCTTAAGGCAAATTGTGGAATTTTTCTCTTGTGTGCTCTGTGCTCTGGTGTTTTCTGTGATGCCCCCACACTGGAATCAGTGGTGTGGATTGAGGATCCTTAATTACTGACCTGGGTTTTAAGTGGGAGAAGTCATATTATTGGTGGCAATCTGGTGAGATATTAGCCGGATGTCACATTTATTAGTGGTAGTCTGGTGGGTTATTAGCTGGACGTCACATATGTTATACTGCCTTCTTTAGAAATCTAGTCAGAAACTTTCTTCTGTGTACCATTACAACAAACTCACCTAAGAACAGCATTTATGAAAGCAGCAATGTCACCAATTAGGAAAAGTGACTGAAAACAACTGTTAATGGTGATTATGAAATGAAAATATATGTTTTACCATTTGTTTTAAAAGCACACTTTAAATGTTGTCTGAAACAGCAACACATGTATTTATTGTTTGCTGTCTTCTCGTGTTGTAACTATGTTATCTTGATACTGATTCTATTTTGCAAAATTTTCTAAGCAGTCTGAGTTCTTTGACTGGCTGTATCCTCTTGATGATTTGACTTCTGTAGCTTAATGGGTATGTAGACACTTCCTGTATCGAGTTTGTTTACCTGATCAAACTGGCCTATGTGTCATCAATTTACATGTTGCCCTGGGGAATTTCATCTGTACATTCACTCACATTGGGCTTTTTGTGGCTGTGTATACACTACTGGTTAAAACTGATGTTTGTTTCTGTCACATGTTTGTGTCTGGGCACTTGTCTGCTGCATATGTTATGGTACATCTCTTCTCTGAGTACTACCTGCTCCACCGGCTATTGTAACAGTGATTTGCAGACCAGCAGACAGCCTCGCCCATTTATTACTACATGTTTAACAGTGCTGTGACCTTACATAAATATTTGTACACGCAATACACACAAAATACACACATGCACACACACACACACACACACACACACACACACACACACACACACACACATACACACACACACATGCACGCACACACACACACACACACACACACACACACACACACACACTCATACACATACAATCACACCTAAGTACCTAAGTCAATCCAGTGGTAAAGTCTATTAGAACGTATTGCTCCACTTGAAGTTGCACTTGCCTAAATAGTAATAGTACTTGTAAACTCAACAGGTTGAGTTCATTTCTATTGTTTCCAGGTAAATAAACATTTACTTCCCACATTTCTGATATCTGCTGGTCCTGCGTCTCTATGATTTCCAAGGCTATGAACTACCAAGACCAGCCTCTTTTTGTGGAAGTACTACCCTGAAAGCCATGTTAAATCCATGCAGATCACCCTAATGCTCCTATTGTTCTGATTTTGATAAATGCTTCTTGCTGTCTTATTAGTTTTCTTGTTCTCTTTTAAGCGCATACTGGACTGAAAGTGCTTCTATTCTGTATTCTTTAACTGGGTCATTGTCCAGTGTGGCTGTTCCATACAAAATATACTGAAATTCATTTTCTACACATATGTCTTCTGCACTGGTCTTACCATGTGGTGGTACAGCATCTGACATCTGAGACATGTGCACACTAAAGTGACGCTTGTATAAATCGCATTCATATTTAACATTAACTAGTTATGATACTGTAGAGAGTTCGACCAGAATTATTTCTGTCTTTCCATTTTTCTAGTTACAGTAATGTATGCATATTTTGCAGCACATTTGAGAATATCTCCAAAAATAGGTGCCAAGATCAACAGATCCTCAATAACAATTTCAGAGACATGATCTATGACAGATAATTTACTTATTAACATAAAATCACGTACAAGAAGAGAAGAGCAAGAAATTACTACAGAAAACTTTGTAGCACACAAAATATCAACCCAGACATATAGAACTATTCTATTAACAAGGTATTTGTTTTACTATTTGGTTCCCAGCATTTTGGTAGTAAAATCTCTTTAATAGCAAGTTTTAGAACAAAAATATATGTATTTAATGCAACTCTTAACTATGTGGCATGCTCATGTTTCACTCTCCAAAATGTCCTTTAGTTCAGAAAAACATCTGCTGAACAGCAATCATATCTTGGCAACTTAATTACTATGCAAATGACACTTATGAATTACTGAAAAAAAATGTCACACTCCTGAGTTAATGTGCTAATCCTGCAGGTCAGCTGCAATATTGATGCTATGCCCGAGATGCCCTCTATCTTATATTAATTCACATTTTTAAGATTAATGTAGCAGGCATGATCTTTAATAAGTGCTTATTTAAAGTGGAATGACAGCATTTTAGTTCTAAGGCTGAAAGTATAACGTGATTCCAGTGTATTTTGTTTCCTTCCTATATAGGCAGACCAGTAACAAACAAACCTTACCTGATATTTCAGCTGTCCAATATAACTGTAAAAAGAAGAAAAGGACACAGTTTCATAAAAGGTCAACTTTAATTGTTCTTTTGCTGGCAGTAGCTGCATATCATGTACAGAATGCAACACAGTAAGTAAAGGTAACTATTCCTGTGTTCCTTTCCTAGCAGACAAACACTGGGCACTCATTTCCAATCCATAAGCAAATCATTCGCTTATGATGAAGAGACTAGTGTAACTAAAACAGACTCGTTTCTTTCAAGAATATGACAGGAGGGAGCCCATTGTAGAAAAGTACTAAACCACAAAAAGTTCATTGCATCATGTTGGTGATTTTTCGTTTTTTCTTTTCATTTACCAAAGAGAATGAGCTGTAATTATGTAAGACCATTTTAGAGAGAATCATGGAAGCTTGTGCAATTCACAGTACTGTGCAACTATAACCAAATATTTTAAGTGGAGTACAGCTCTTGCCTACTGGTTAATCATCCCCCTCTTAACTAAACACTTGTGCCAAGTGGAAATTACCCAGATAAATTACGTAAACTTCTCTGACAAGATTTAAAGGAAAAATGTCATGGTGTGACTAATAAACAGCTTGGATGCTAATGAAAGCATCAGCATAGATAAAAAAGATGCTAATTAGTTGATGTGAGCATGTAATCTCTCTGTTTAGAAAGCTAGGCATTTGTTCATAGGAAAGTCTTATTGCAGGTATTTTATTTAGTTAGACATATTGAACTTCACATTCTGTAAAAGTGGGGCAACATAGTGGGGGCGTCTGCTGATGAGTTTTGCTGATCAAATATAACTGCCATGCCTCCAAGCAATAAATATGAAAAAGGAAGGTGTTAGAGCAGCACCGAGTTGCATATTTCAGTGTTTAAACAATCCATGGATACCATTGACAGTTAATGTGATTTAGATGTTTTATATGTAAATTAATTACATAAAGTACACAAAGCTGTTGTTATTGTAGTCCTAAGCTGCACAAACAATTTCCGGGGAATCTGTAACTAAAAGACTAGGATATTACAGCAGCATATGGAGGAATTCCATTCCCATGTATGTTAAAACAAAGAGTTAGAAGGTCACACTGAAAAACCAATCAGAAACAACTAAATGAAAACTCCAGCCAAGCTAGAACTTCCAATGAGTGACCTTACAAACCTCCTGTAACATAGGCACATGGGATATATGCGAATCACCATATAGCTGAAGCACCTGATGTTCATAAGGGTCATTTGCATATATCCCATGTGCCTCTGTTACAGGAGGTTTGGGAGGTCACTCATTGGAAGTTCTAGCTTGGCTGAAATCCCATGTATGTTGGCAGTGGTGGCTGGTGACTTCAAATCAAAGGGGGGCTGCAGGAGACAGCTGAATGGGTAGGGTCAATGGGAAGGGGTGTGACCAACTAGAAAGGGGAGGAGTTATGCTCAAAACCACAAAACTAACTAAATACACTGCCCTGGGTGCCAAACCGTCATTATGAGAGTCCAATCAAGACAAAATGAAGTGCAGAAGAATAAAAATATTTCAATGCATTGGCTGCATGACAGCTTACTTAATATCTAGATGGAAACAAAAAGGTTGTGAGGCATGAAAAAATAAATTACTTTTTAAATACATTAATGTAATGCCAGTCAAAATCAAGTATAAGAAAAACAAGCAGCACTCAACTCAAACCACTTCTTGCACTGCAGTTCTAATTATAATTTATATTCAGCTTTATTAAAGTACCAAGTATTATGCTGAAAGTAGAAATCTCTGATGCCTCCACTTGTAAAAATGTTTCTTAAAAAAACCTGCTGCCTGACAACTATCTACTTGTTTCACTGGGAAAACATGATCAAAGTAAAAAATGAAAAGCAAACAAGAAATAAGCTCAAGATACATTGCTTAAAAGGATTACTGTACAGGTTATGGACCACACGATTGGCATTCTGTTTAGTTTATGGGTAAAGCCTGCAGAGATGACTGGAAGTCTCCAAGTGTAATGAGCTTCTTAAAAATAATGTAATCCTGTCCTTTATTACAGATACTATAATATGCATTTCAATACCCGAGGCCTATACATTATCTAGTTAAGTATTCTCTACATGGCAACAACAGAAAGGCTTTCAATGTTGGCAATTCTTTAACAGTATGCTTATTAAAGCTTACTTGCATCTTATGATCTCAGCCAAGCTTACCTGATGATGGTCATTAAAGTATTGCTACTTAAACACAGAGCAACAGGCACTTTGAGTAATAAGCATAAATCAACAGTACAAAAAATATGACAGAAACCAGACCACTCTGCAAAAATCAAGGACAGATGAAAAGCCACTCTCTAGTTCTTGTGTCTACCTTGGATGGGGGGGGTACTCTGCACATTTACACTGCATAACCACTCTTTGCCTTGCTTCGACAAATCCAGAGTCATTACATGGGGAAGTGGGGTACAACAAGTATGTTACAATTTGAAATGTCTCTGGCTGACTGTGATGGCCCTGACACATTTGTCATAACTCTCAACCTCAGAGCAAGAAATCTGGACAAAGCCATACAAAGAAGTGAGACAAAGGCCCAAAAATAAGGACAATTTTTTAAAATATTGCTCTTATAAACTTAGAAAGATAATAAAATAGGTTTTGCATTAGTATGAATTTTCTGAATGGTATGAAATCTGAAACTCAAATGTCTGTCATTATTTTCTAACTTCAGTCTTTCATGATTTGTCACTAATTTGCCAAAAAAAACACAATTATATGAAAAATTAACCAAAAATGTGATGTAAAAATATAAAATAGCCACACAATACAGCTGGGAACCTGTCAAAGAAGGGACACTTTAATATTAGTACTGTTAACTTGAGTAGCTGACAAAATAAAATAATCTACATGCATTTCTGAAATAAAAGTAATCTATAACTCTGATTATTACAGTTATTTCTTAATTCTAAACCCTCCATGTTTTCTTCCAAAATTGCTGTTTTGCGGAGGGATTATTAGGGGGAACAGCAACATTTCGAGCTAAAATCAGGGACAGTTGAGATGTTTGGCTATGCCTAATTCTATAAAGCAATTTATTTGCATGTACCTCTCAACCTGTTAATGCAATAAATCTGGACAAGGCCAAATATATTGGGGGAACATATAAACAGTACTAAAAATTGCTCTTGTATAAACTGAGACAGTTGATAGAACAACAGGTCTTACTTTAGCATGCATTTTTCTGAAGGTTATGAAGTCTAAAACTCAGTGTGTCATTATTTAGTGACTTAATTCCTAAATGATTTTGCCAGAAAACCACAAATTTTATGAGGAACAAACCAAAAATAAGAAGCAAAAATCTGTTCATTCTTTGAAAATCTGGACATTTGGGAGGTATAGTTCAGCTGGGGCTGTCTTTAAGTTTGCCGCCCTTCCCCCTCACAAAATCATGGTTTAATGGAGCCTCCCCCTGCAGCCATTCCAATGATCCATTACTTGGCTATTTCACTCCATTTACCATAAACACTAATGTGCATACTGATTTACTTCTATGATGATTTGGACTTCATTTGAAAGTTTTATTTTGCATTTTACAGCACAAACACTAAACAAACTTAGCATTAAAACTTCTCTGCCCTTGAAACTCACATTCATTGAAACAGCATTGAAACCCACATTCTAAGAAAATACATTTTACCAGTGGCAGATAAAGATTAATTCTGGGCTGTTTTCAAGTCATAGGCCCCTTGCATATGAAACATACATGTGCTCTTTGATACACCTTCCTATTGTTTTGAACATTTTTCCAGTAAACAATGAAACAAAATGCATGCACCAATAATGACAAAACTAACCAGTTCAGAACATTTCCATCATGTCTACTCAAACTTCTACAATCCACCATTATCAGTAAATATGCACAATTATACAGTCCACCATTATCAGTAAATATGCACAATTCTACAGTCCACCATTATCAGTAAATATGTACAATCTCTGAAGTAAAAAAGTCATCTAAATAATTCCACATTAAATAAATCTGTAACTAATGAAGAGGTTGCTGCTAGCAAACACCTTTATATTTCATGGTTTCATCGAAAAATAAAGCGTCTGATGCCCCTGAGGAATAAATTGCCTATATTACATTAAAAATGATAAGCTAGTAATATTGCAATAGGAAATGGATAGCAAACTGATAACAGGCTCATAGTATCTTAACTTTTTCAGTACGGCAGCATTCACCCCTTGTGGGAGTAGAACCATCAACCTTCTGCATCAAAAGCAAGTACACGACCTGTTGTGCTATTAACAATGCAAGCTGACTTAGCATAAGTAGCACTAAACTTCTATTCCCCTGCAGCTCTCAGCTCCTTGTAAAATCTACTCAACATTCAACTGCATCTCAACTTTGCAGCACAAGAAATCTGGAAAAAGCCAAATTTATTGGGGGGGGGTCAAAAGGCCAAAAACCAGGGACACATTAAACATTGCTTGTATAATCTTGGAAAGTTGCTAGAATAAAATGCTGTGTTACCACCATACATTTTACTGGGAAGGTCCCTGTGCAAAAGAGTCAGAACAACATACCACTATGCCAAATCAGCTACTTTGTGAAAGAAAAATGCTGTGTTACCACCATACATTTTACTACCAATGTCCCTGTGCAAAACAGTCAGAGCAACATACCACTATGCCAAATCACCTGCTTTGTGAAAGAAAAATGCTGCGTTACCACCATACATTTTACTGCCAAGGTCCCTGTGCAAAACAGTCAGAGCAACATACCACTATGTCAAATCTGCTGCTTTGTGAAAGAGAGGAAGACTGAAACTTAAATGACTATCATTTAATGAATTCAGTTCTCAACAGTCAACCTCTTAGCACAAAACACCTGGACAAACCCAGTAATGAGAGAATACAGCCCTCAAACATATTCAGTGAATTCAGTTCTTGCCATAGCTGTCAACCTTAGCACAAAAAAACTGGACAAAGCCAATAATGGGGTAATACAGTCCCAAAAATAAGGACAAATTTCAAATATTCATATTAGAAAATTGCTAAAATAAAAGGTTGTGTAAAAGGTTGTGTTACTATGCATTTTCTGAATAATATGAAGTCTGAAATTCAATGTCAATTTTACTTCTGATGGAACAAAAACAATTTTCAGCAGAGGCCCAGGGAGAAATACTGCAG
Source organism: Protopterus annectens (assembly GCF_019279795.1). Lineage (NCBI taxonomy): Eukaryota > Metazoa > Chordata > Ceratodontiformes > Protopteridae > Protopterus > Protopterus annectens. Next base: position 958,634,023 of record NC_056725.1, read on the forward strand.
ACATATGTCTTTGTAAAATGGGAGGACACGAGAGCAAATCCACACAAGCACAGGGATGAGATGCAGACTCCACACAGAAGGAACCCCAGCCAAGAATCAAACCAGAAAAACCTATAGCTACGAGGCAACAATGCTACCACTGCACCATCAAATATGCAAGGAATTAAACATTCAGAAACCTGAAGTCTGAAATTCAAATGCCTGTCAATTTTATTTAACATTTGTTAATTAGGACAATCTGACTTGGAACAAAAAAAAAACAATTTTCAGCAGAGGCCCAGGAAGAAATAATGCACACATGTCTTTGTAACATGGGAGGACACAAAAGCAAACCCACACAAACACAGGGAGAAGATGCAGAACCAGCACAGAAGGCACCCCTGCCAAGAATCAAACCTGAAAACCTGCAGCGGTGAGACAACAATTCTACCACTGCACCATCAAATACCAAGCATTGCAGTATTTAGAAACCACAGATATTATGAGGAACAGAGCAGATCACACATGAGGCAAAAATTGCAATTTTTTTTTACAAATGGTGGTCATTTGAAGGGGTTTCTGTCTTTTTAAATAAAATATGCTTATTTAAGTTTCTTAATGAATGGTTGGTTGAAAACACTGGTGGAGGTGTTTCACTTGGTAGCCTCAGTGATGCATTTTAGTGTGACTATCTAATTTGCTCCTGTGATCAGCTGTCAGTTAATCCCATTGAAATTGGTATATCCAGTCAGATCTTATATTTTTGAATGTTAAGTACTTAACAACTGTGTATTACCGCATAACACTTTAAGGTATTCTTCTTGGAAAGTACCACTGTGTTTAAACACACACACACAAACTGAAAATGAGTCAACTGCTGTAAATACAAATATATTTCAATGAGTGATGTGCTTGCATTACAATTATTCATGACATGACAGCAGTAGAAAATGGGGCTTGTACCTTAAAATAAGCTCTGTAGAAGATGCATACTAATTTGTAAAATAGGAAATGGCTTTCTTTTTGTCATTTGTTATAACTTACATACTGAAAGATGTAGTTCAAATGTAGAAGTGTCATCTACTCCGTTTTTCATATTTAAACATGATTTTAATTTTAAAGGGTATGTTAATTCACAAAACCCTGTGATTGTAATTTTTTTTTTAAAGAAATGAAGAAAATGTGTTCAGTACATGTTTTTCTGGTTTGTTTTTTGGTTAGGTACCATCACTGTAGAGTTTGCCTGTCCATCTTGTGTCCATGTGTGGTTTTACTAGGGTTTGGATTCTTCCTGCTTCCCAAAAACATGAGGCTATGTGTACTGGCAATATAGTGTGTGTGTGTGTGTGTGTGTGTGTGTGTGTGTGTGTGTGTGTGTGTGTGTGTGTGTGTGTGTGTGTGTGTGTGTGTGTGTGTCTGCGTTTATATATAAACAGGCTGAATCTGTGTGTGCTTGTATACTAAGGTGGTCTTGCCTCCCATTCAGGACTGTTCCAGGCTTAAGACCATTGCTTGCTGGGATAGGTTGTGCCTCCTTACATCTCTGAACTGGATAAAGAGGATACTGAAACTGGATGGACAGTTCTCTATGCCTATTCATAGTCAGTTGCACATGACACATTCGATATGCAGATCTATGACTGTGGCACAGTTGAATAAGACTAACTCATTTTTGATTTAGAAATTACAAGAAAAGGCCTGTTTTGTCTTGAGCATTTATGTTTCTTGTTTGTGTTTTTTAATCTTTTTCTTGTAAGATTCAAGAGCTTATTGTTCTCTCTTCATCTCTTCTTTCTTTTGTCAGAAAACATAGTTATTTAAATGAATAAAGTGGTCTATTTAAAATTAATATACTTGCGTTCAAACTCCCAGAGTTTATACAAAATGCAATTTGCTCTTTGCAATGCTGACAAGTGGAACTTTATTTTGCTGCACTTTTGTTTTATTTTTTTGTATTTGCAAAGAACACGAAGTTAAGCTGACAAAGCTGTAATTTGTTTTGTGAGAACAGTATGTTTCTTTAGCTCAGGAACTAGGAATAAATTGCTTGCCAAGTTTTCCAATAGCAAGAATTGCAGTTGTTAGCAATATATTGGATTTATGAATTATGGGCACTTTTCATGTGAAGAACTTTGTTTCAAATGTCCTTCTTGAAGAATTGTCCCAAAAAATTATTTTTTTTTTAATTATTTTCTTGTAAAACCTGCATTTCAGCTAGATAACACAATGCAAACACATATATATATATATCTATATCTATATCTATATATATATATATATATATATATACACACACACACACACACACACACACACACACACACACACACACACATACACACACACACACACATACCTGCTTTCATATGTCAAAATCCCAAATGCATGCATAACACTGAAATGTTACAATGTCGAAGATCAGAATATCAAAAAGTACAAACACACAAACCCACAACCCAAAACAACTTATTTTTTTACATTTTTGCAGGAGGGGGGCTGCTCCACCCCTGCACCCTCCCACATCCCCTGCAAGTTAAATATATCACCTTCGAGATTGAAGTACATTATGGGAAAACAGCAGGTACAAAAATGCTGTAACAGTTTTAACATCCCCAATGAGCAACTAATGCTTGAATACAAAATAATAACATGAACTAGGCTAGCTAATTTATCCCTCTATAAAATCATTTCCTTACTTAAAGAGTATAGTTACTTTAGTTCTGCACCTTCACTCTGTTCTTCTTCTAACTTCTTTTCTTTCTTCTTCTTTCTTCAGTTCTTCTTATGTATGTACTTCTTCCTTCAGCACAGGCTGCACAGCACAGCTGACAAAATATTATAATAGCGCCAAATAAAAAAAATTAAAATCCACTGGCAAATTAGTAATAAAATAATCGTTCCTTCCCTCAGACAGTCACAAATCAATCCACAAGCCCACAACTGATTGATTCTCGCTCTTTTCCCAGCACATAAAGCCTGGGAAGAGAGCGACAACCAATCAGCAGCATTTAGCCCAGCAAGCACGTCATGACATGCCTGCGGACATCGCAGTCTGAGCCCCTTCCAATTCTATGCGGTTTGGAACTGCATAGACTTCTGGGCATCACAATGATGCCTTAATTACTCCACTGGGCTGCAATAAAAACAAAAAAAAAAAATCTATTTAAAACCACCGCAAAATGAGGCGGTTAAAGTGCACATGCGCGTACTTGCGAGTCGCGGACTCGGAGAGACAAACAATTTTGCTGCATTTAAAGTAAAAAAATACAATGATCTACTGTCACACAAAAAAAGGTACTTTTTTTTACATTTTCTTTTTTTTTAGCTGAGGGGGCTGCAGTCCGGCAGTCCGATGCCACGAGCCGCCCCATCTGGCACCCTGGCTGCTAACTGTACCCAAGCTACTGGTAGTTTCCTATCACCAGCATGACATCAACATTTATTTGTTTATGATATCTGACAATCAAACTTCCTGAGCTTTTAAATAAATTAGCATAGTCATAAATGATATTGCTATTATTGGTCTGCATAGTATTTGAGGTGTTCTGCAACTACAGAATGGACATACTTTTTCTTTGCCTTCATACTGTGAATTAATTTTAACATCCCTAGTATCTCATAAGTTGAGCAAGTCAGAATATTTGGAGAATTATTCAAAGTGGCTAGGCAGGATTTTGCACTTCTTATTTTCAATGAATGTGTTGGTACATTTGTCCCAACTGGTTTACTTAGCATCTGAGTAAGTTAAGAATGTGGATGCAATTTCTTTTTTCTCAGCATTTTGATTACAGTCCTTCAAAACTCTTTTCAGGCATAACACTACACTCTACAAGTGTATCTAGTTTAAATCTATCATTTATCAGTTTTCAGCATTTAATTGTAACACTCAATATATATTCATTTCTCAATATGTGCATTTCCAGACTTCATTTAATCAACTGTTTTAACTTCAAATACCATTTGATAGCTCATTTTCATGGCTCTGTTAAACAACATTCTAATTCTTTTTAATGCAAACAATTTTTTATCATTTTACAATTCTTTGCAAATAATTATTTCTACCACAGCTTATACAGAACTGATTAAAGGTAGAACACTTCTTCTCATTCTTATATCCAGACATGGTACATAAGTTTTAATTTCAGTTGTGTCTTGCCAATGATCATTACGGCTCTATTCTCATCATCATTAGTGCTATAAAATACTCTCACATTCCTTCTCATTTTGATCTTTTCATATGACTTTTCATTTATCACTTCAAGTATAATTTAATTTATTCTGCAAACATCCACAAAGTCTGATAAGGTGAGGTCTGCCGTTTATTTGATCATTTATGACAACACAAACTATTATGTCTGTTAATAATACATTGTATAACGTATTAAGTCCAGTGTCTTTGCCTCACTTCTTTAGCTCAGTAACATAAGCAACTATTTCCTTAGAAGAATCTTCTGTGATTGTAAAAAAATGGTTAATAAACATAAACTTCTTTCTACGATGACAGTAATTCTTAAGTATTTTGAAAGATAAAATTAATAAATACATTCAATGTTTCTTCCCCAGTGCAGTGTGGAAATGTGACACCCTGTACTCTTACCTGGCTCCTTAGCTATTCTGATTGTGTGAGAAATAAGTCAAACTTCAAACTCTAAAGATTACCTTTATACTATGTTGCCTTAAAGTAAAGTCATTTCTGATGGTTGCAAATCAGTCAATTTTTGTCATTATACGTCTTTACTTTTAAACATACAACCTTTCTAAGACAAATGTATTTCTTCACTTACAAAAATACATTTCTTCACTTCCAATCCCACAGTAATATTTAGATGTTTATCAGTATGTTCTGCAAACAGCCAAACACTATGGAAGTACTTCCATCTAGAACAAAATGTAGCATGTGACATGCAACTTCTTGTGGGTAGGCAGGCATCAGCATGTTTAAAGGTATATGCCCCATATATGTTTCTTCAACACTAAATCCTTCCTAACAACAAACCAAGATAAATGTCTACTCTTTACTGTTATTACCTATGTGTCTAGTAAACTAATAAATCTCAACATCTTACAATACATAACTGCTAACAATATCAGACTGTGGTTTGTGGGCTGCGTAAATTATCTTGGGGTATACTAACCCAGGACACCAATGTCCATTTGCACTATAATGTCTGACTGCAAAAAATGTTGTAATGCCTTTAATGAGCCAAGTTTTGACATTAGATTAATTACACCTAATATTTTTTCTTCTACCAAGGATTCTTCATGTATACAAACTCTTCACAAATATATCAGGTACAGATCTAGAAACAAATCTTGATGTAATCTATCATAAGGTACATAGACATGCAGTAAATGTGTCATTTTATTCATATCACTGCAATGTCCTTCAAGTCTTAAACTGGATTACACTTTCAAACCACATACTAAATATTCAGGTGATCATAATTGATAAGATTATCTATAAGAACCAATTTTCCTTCTTGCAAAATATCATCACTAACTGAATTACACCTAGAAATCCTAGATATGACATGCCAACTCACTAAGAGTAACTAAATCTAAAAACTGTTGTTGAAAGGCTTCATACTCCACCTATATCTTTAGGCTGTAATTAATGCTTTTCATTTACAAACAAATGCACTTCCTTCCCTGAATTTAAGCATCACATCAATAGGCATAAGCATGGGGGAGGTACAGTGGTACACCGGATAGCATTGTTGCCTCACAGAAAGAGGTTCTTTGGTTCAGTTCTTGGCTGGGGTGCCTTCTGTGCGGAGTCTGTGTGTCCTCCCTGTGTTCAGGTGGGTTTCCTCCAAGTGCTCGGGTTTCTTCCCACATTCCAAAGACATGCAGTAGGTGGATTGGACACACTAAACTGGCCATAGGTGTGACTCCATGCACACGAGTGTGTGATATGGAAGAACAGCTCATAACAGGGCTAGCCATCCAGTAGTGTGGACCTTGGCTCTAGATGATTGCCACTGTTGAAGTGACACCCTGACCTCATGTGCAAAAATGGGAAATGTGGTTGTGGAAGGATAGATGGACAGACAGATGAATGGATCAATAAACATATGACTAAAAGTAAGTCTTGTCATAATGAAATTACTTGATGCCTGCAGCTCTAGTCAAACAGCTACTTTTCTAAACTAATCAGAAGTCCATATGTCCCCCAGCCATCTTGTAATCTCCTCATTTATTGTGGATTTCTCTGGAATTTTAACACACACAGACATATATATATATGTATATGTGTGCACAATATATATTTATAGGGGTCTACTTTGATTCACTGAAAACTCATTTCTCTGAATTTCAATTCACCCTCAAGAAATCACTGAAAGCTCAAATCACTGAAAACTCATTTCACTGAATCACATTTCACTGAATGCAAGTACTGTTGGGCAAATAAAATGTATATATGCCCTCTTCTCCACTGTAGTGCGATCCTGGAGTTAGTATATATAGCCAGGGGGGTTGTGGGCGGCACAGCCCAACACATTGGAGGGTGTGGGGGGGCATAGCCCCCACCTACTTAGCGTTTATATTTATGAATCTCATTTCACTGAAAGCTAACAATATAAAAACCAAAAGTAGATGAGGGCTATGCCCCCAGACCCCCAAATGTGGGGGGCTGTGTCAAATACTTGAGAAAGAGAGATAGTTTTAACAATAGTTTTATCCCAGGTTGCATTTTAAATGGTCTAAAACACAAGTTAGCAACTCCTTTAGGTACTCTCTTCAACCACAGCCTGAGTTCTGTCTTTGTCCCTGCTGAATGGAAAACAGCAACTGTCATCCCCAAGCCTTCATAAAGGCTGTACAGCAACAGACCCTGGGATCTACAGACCAATAAGTTTAACTAGCCTTATCTGTAAGGCCATGGAATGAATCATCATGGACCTTATAAATAAGGACATAGGTGATCTGCAAACCCTTGATCTGACACAGTTTGGTTTTGTCACTGACTGGCCATTCCTGTTAACTATGGTGGACTTCTTCAAAAATTTCACCAGTGCCATAGATGAAGGTAAATCTGTGCATACAGCCTACCTTGACTTAGCCGCAGCCTTCGACACAATCCCACATTCGGGCATCATTGATAAGTTCTCCCAGTTGAGTATTAACCTTTATCTCATCGGGTGGGTTGCTAACTGACTCACTGACAGATCACACTCAGTCAAAGTTGGGGTCTTTACCTCAACCAGCAGACCTGTCACCAGTGGGGTTCCACTGGGATCAGTACTGGTCCCCCTATTGTTTGAATATACTTCTCTGAAGTTCAGGGCAAAACAGAGGGGCTGTGGCTGACTAAGTTTGCTGATGACTGCAAATTAGGTGCAATCATTGAATCCCCAAATGATGTCAATATACTTCAAGAGGGACTTGCACAAACCAATGATTGGTGCCAAAGCCATGGACTCAAACTCAATGCTAAAAAATGCATTATCATCTCCTTCATTAAAAACAAGATCCCTGCAAACTATCATATAAATAATAATACCCTAAGTAACAACTCAGTAGTGAGGGATTTGGGAGCACAAGTTGACTGCAGCCTAAACTTTGACTACCGTGTAGTAAAGAAGGCATTCTACATCACACACCTCATTAGCAAAGGCATTGCCTCAAGACTGAAAGTGGTCATAACACCCCTGTACTTCCCTCTTATCAGGTCAGTAATGAGTACAAGACTTCCTTTGGTGTGTACCTTACCGGGCGCATGCAGCAGCTTGAGAGACCTCAGAAATTTCTAACCAAGAAAATTCAGGGTCTCCAGCACATGTCATACACTGACAAACTGAAGTCACTGTCACTGTACTCAGTAGTGTACACACTACTTAGAGGAGACTTGTGCCTGGCCTACAGAGCAATCCCGGATCCAAACCTAATGGAAATGCTGCAAATCCGCAAGTCAAATGGGACAATGGTCACCTGCTCCAGGACTTCAACCTGGCCTGTGACATAAATAGAGCTTGCTGGAGTGACAGATTTGTCTCTTAGATGTTGCCACTCCTCTGGAATAGGCTACCAATTCCCATCGAACAAAGTCCCTCTATGACCATGTTTAAATGTAGCCTGGATGACCATATGGGAAACCATAAATTTCCACTGGAGATTTCACCTATGACCCTTCTAGATATGGGCAGTCATTGCTAACTATGATCTCAAGTTTAGGCAATATTCTTCATATTGGGTTTCTCTGTTGCATATCCACAAAGCAAATAGCATCATAAATACCCAATCAGAGGACTTAAACCTCATCTGCAACATACACAGGACATGTTGGAGGAAGGGTATGCGTCTCAAAGATTACCCCTTCTCTGCAAACAGCCTTCCCATCCATGTGAAGCAAAACTTATCCCTAACCCTATTCAAACATAATTTGGACCAAGGGGTTGGAAATCACAAATTTACCCTTGGTTTGACATCTGTGGCCTTCATGGATAGGGGCAACCTGTGAACACTTAATATGTACAAGCCTATATCATAACCATAAAATTAATTGAGATATTGACAAATGTCAACAACAGTTCACTAAATCTGAGGTATACTTGGCTAGGCTTAAAATGGCCATTGGGCCAATAGCCTAATAATCACCCATGAACATGTTTCACAAGCCCAGCAAATGTCCCTCCACTGCCAAAATATCATAAACAAATATAAACTCTCTTGAAATGTATATACTTAAACTCAAAACCCATTATTAATTGCTAAATCAAACACTCTGTATGGTGACTCATTTTACTCTTTTTATCTGGCCAGTTATGGACTCAGTACTACCAGACCTGAGACAAGAATGTAACTATACCATGTTTCTTCACTAACTTATAAAAAATATCTAAAATCAAACTGGAGCTATACATTCACATGATAACTCTTCTTTAGATACTTGATTTCTAATAGCTTTAATTATAACACCATTCTTCTCCTATACACATGATCAAATAAATTCCGTTTTGTTCCAGTCCATCGCTCCCTCTTACCTACTCACCAGTCACTTCTGCTTCTCATGCTTTTTCCTATTCATCTAGCTGCTTCACGGTAAATGCTGATTTATCAACCCTTTAAAACCGAAATCGGAAAAGCCTGAAGACACGGAACAGCGATTTTTTTTCCCAGTGAAAAAAAAATCGCTGCTCCACAAAAAAAAAAAGTTCAAAGCACAAAATAAAGTGGGGGGCTTTGCACCCCACAATCCCCAGTGTGGGGAGCGGTGCCCCCCACACCCCTCTACTTAAATATACCAACTCTGAGATCGCACCATTCCGTGTCTTCGGAATTTTCAAGTTTCACTTTTAAAGGGTCTATAAATCAGCATTCGATATTTTAAGCATTCACTGATTTAATATAGACCCATTGCTTCCACTTTTAACCTTTTTTCTTTTCACTCCATCAGCTCTGCTAAAAAACATCTTAACACTAACTCCAAACATTTGTAATATTAATTATTTCACATATTCTAGCAAGTTGTAGCGTTGTATAAGAGTCATAATTTCTTGTGTTATCCTACCATAAAATTGTTATAAATAATCCTAAAAATGCAACTGTTATATGCATTTTATAATCTGTCTCTGCGTACTTTGTAGCTTTTCTTCCTATGCCACCACTGAAAATGGACTATTGCTCAGATGGATAATCATGGTTAACAAATGGAATAAATAAATAAATGACATAACGAAAACAAATTTAACAAATTTTCAGTATTTAAGAATTGGTATTCCAATTATGTATTCTGTCTAGTTCGGTGGTCTTTTCTTCCTTTTTTTAGTGTGTATAATCTGCAACTCTCCATATGCCTATCCTTTGCTTTTGCCTCTCTCTTCTTTGCTCTGCGCCTCATCTCCATCTCATGTTCTCCTGCTTCTCTTCTCTTCTTTCTAGCTTTCTTCTTCAGCCTTCTTCTCTGTATACTCTCTCTTACTTCCTCATTACACCACCATTTCCTCCTTGTCCTCCTTCCTCCTGTGTCCTCCTTCACCAAGCACCTTGTCAAGCAGTCACCCTTTCTAGCAGTCCTAGTTCTAGTTCTGTTGTATGGTAGCCTCGCTAACTCTCTCCTTCCTCCTCTCTTCTTCCACTCCTAAAACTCCCTTCACAACCACCCTTTTTTTTTTAACTTCCATCCTTTAATTGGCACTCCTTTCCCTCCCTCTCCCTCTTCTTGATCACCAGCGTCATTCTACACATACACTAAATCTATGCTTAACTCACTTTCACTTTTACAGTCTCCAATCTCCTTAATCTCCTTAAGACTGGCCTACCTACATATATAATCAACTAATCAACATCTTTCTCCACTCTTGGCGTGTCACCTACCTCCCACCCCTTCTCTTAAATACGTATTCACCACAGCCATGTCCATCCTTTTACATAAAATCCATGTATGAACAGATGAAATCAAATTTGCTTAAGTAGCAGTTTGGAAAAACAGTTAAGAAGTGGTACTTCCCTCTGTACTGCTTCAGCTGCCCCCCCCCCCATATATCTTTCTCTAAGCCAGTTTGGCTGGTGTACATGCATATGCCATGCCTCTCAACACAACAGCCATTTGCACATCTCATGGTCGCATAAATCTTCACATCCTTTTATTCACAATTCTGTTATTATAATGTGTGATGCCTTAACTGCAACAAACTTATCAGCTACTACATTGCTCGATTCAGTTTTAATTATCTTATAGTGCGTGGAATCAAGGACTTTAATTGTCTGTGTGTGTGTGTGTGTGTGTGTGTGTGTGTGTGTGTGTGTGTGTGTGTGTGTGTGTGTGTGCAACAACCTAATTCCATCTCGCCCCCCTTTGTCTTGAAAGCACTGTGGATAGCATGAGAACATGGAATGCTGCAAATAAACTCCAAAACTGAGAAAAAGGCAAGCTTGTAAGCACATTTCTAACATCAGAAAGGTACTTAATAAGCTTTTTTTAACAAGCCTAACTGCTGTTAAGATGAGGTCTTACTCCAGGAATTAACAGAGGACAGTACAAGCCAGTGAAGAAATAGCAATAGAAAGTAAAACAGCTTTGAAAGCTGTCAGATACTTTGCTCTGCCACAGTTAAAAAGAAAAAGTGTGGCAGGGCTAAGTGTCTAATAGCTTTTAAATCTGTTTGTTGTTCAAAGGGACATTGTTTCTTCCTGCTGTCTCTTTAGCAGTGCTAATTGATTTATCAGCTTTCAAAAGTTTTGAAAACTGATAAAACACTTCACTCTCCTATACTTTTTGTTCTGTAATGAGCAGTAAATGGTCAACATGGTGGAACCATAATACCAACAAGCTTTATAATAAAAAGAAAAGAATTTTGAGCAAAAGTAAGAAGAGTAATTCCACAAATGTTAAAGACTTGTCACTGAAATAAAAAAAATAAGAAAAATAAAAAAAAATAAAATAAAATAAAAAAGGAGCTTAATAAAATTCACCAAAGTCAAGTCTGAGGCTAAAATAACTACCCAAACAAAAAACAATCACAAGGCACTTTTTAGTTTGTCTGTAATTTCAAAGGGACAATACAAAAATGCACTGAGTTGATTGTGAATGATGTTACCTACAATGAGGCTGAAGATATAGCTAACTTACTTGACAATAAATTTAGCTCTAAATGTAACCCTGTCTCCCCTGCTTCTGTCCCTCATGATATACCTGAAATGGTCATACCTCCAACTATCACGCAAGACCAAGTCCTAAAAGTGCTATCAAAACAAAAAAATACTGTATCAATGAGTCCTTTCAATATCCCCGGATGCATATTGAACAGCAAAAAACAAGGGGCAGGATTCACGATGGCTTGCATGGAGTCTAAGAGTCGTGTAAGACTCCATGCAGCCATAGCAATCCAGGAACAGCCCGAAATACCGTGTAAGAGACCAGCTAAAACGTCTCTTACACGGGCAGGGTGTGGATATGCTAATTACCTCACTTGCAGGTGAAAGGCATGCAAATGAGGTAGATTAGCAATCCACGAAGCTGAAACCAGCCTGTGTAAGAGTCATTTTAGGTGCAGAAATGTACTCAGTTGACAACTGAGTATGTTTCTGCAAATAACACAATGGAGCCATGTCAGCTCCAAATAAAGTGTGCATATGTGTCAGGCAGCATGCCCATGGTCAAATATGTGGCCATTGGCACGGTAACCTGATGCAAACATGAAAAAAAATAATTTTCTTTTTTCGGCGATCGGCGATGATTAAACGCAGCGCAGCCCCGCACAAATGGGCTGCACTATATAAAACATAAAAATAAAGGTTTTAAACCCACAAATGTGGATTTTATGCAATGCATGAATTTACAATGCAGGGACTAGCAGACCGAAAACAACATGGCCACAGTTTAGTGGTTGCTAAGGGGGGAAGCTGAGTGTAAGACACGTAACTAAGCATTAGTAGGCAATCCTATGTAAATGAGTGGTAGGATAGTGAATCTCACTGTTACATAGCAAATGAGCACATTCCGTGTAGTGTAAGAGTTAGATAAGGGGGAGTAACAGAGTAGGAGATAGGTGACATCACAGGGGGGAATGTCAGAAAGAAATCAAGCTCATTGGAGCAAAGTGGTATGTGAAAGATGTCAGTCACACAGCATAGAAAGAGGAGTGGCAACAGATAAGCATGGGAAAGTCAAGAAATGGAAGGTGTACACTGTGGCTAACACCAAAGTTTCTTGCTGTGTGTGCATGCGCGAGTAAGACAGAGTGCACGCGTGTAAGCGTGAGTGTGCGCGTGTAAGGCAGAGTAAGCATGTAGGAGCTTGTTTAAAGATCTGTAAACCTGTTTTCTAGTCCGTGTAAGCATGTGTGCATGCGTGGCAGCCACTGTGAGCGTGTTTTCGCTGGTATGTGCGTTGCTCCCCCCTGAGGAAACAGAGAGGAAAAAGGAAGCAGAATAAATAGTAGGAAGCTAGCAGGGAATACTGGTAGAGCTAGCAGGTGAAAACAATTAGAAGCAGGCAATTACACAGGCAGAATACTATCCTAGCCCAGCACTTATAACACTGCAAACAGCATTGCAGTATGTTTCTCTCAAGAGACACTCAAAAATGGCGGTGTGTTGCTTAAAGTTTCTGTAAGCGATACCACCAGCACTGCAAGACAGGAGTAAGCTATTAGAAGTGAAAACTGAAAAAGCTGCACTCAGACCAAACATGCTAGGGGCTGCCATAGCTGTTATAAGGAGACATAGGAGACTTGCTGAGGGTGGTGACAATGCAAATGCTGCCAGACAACCCACAGTGAAGAGATGGAGAAGAGTGCACAGGCCCAGGGTCACCTACCAGGGGTTACATGAGCTGGAGATAGTGGAGCGCTATAGAGTGGACAGAGACCTCCTGCAGCAAATTGTTGAGCTGTGCAGGCCACGCCTCACACAGAACCAACAGAGGGGAAACCCATCCCAGTGGAAACCAAGGTATGTGTTGGCCTAAGAATACTAGCAACAGGTACCTTCCAGAGACCAACTGGTGATATGATGGGGATCTCACAGGCATCAGCATCCAGGGTACTGCACCAGTTCCTGGATGCCATGTCGGAGATCATGTATATTTCCCCACTTCCCATGAGATCTTGTGTGGTGGATGTGCAGACTCTCGCCGGAGGAAGATCTCACGTGGTGGATGCTCCAGCAGGCGGGGGTTTGCAGCTATGGATTTATGGCATGAGATCTACATCGCTCCAGGTAAGACAGCTATGGATGAATGCTTGTGTGTGTGTGTGTGTGTGTGTGTGTGTGTGTGTGTGTGTGTGTGTGTGTGTGTGTGTGTGTGTGTGTGTGTTCACGCATGTATTTTTGTGTGTGTGTGTGTGTGTGTGTGTGTGTGTGTGTGTGTGTGTGTGTGTGGGTGTGTGTGAGACTTTTCATGTGTTGAACGCACTTGATTTACAGCATTACTCTGAATACAAGACAGATGATAATTAGGATTAAAAATAATAACTATAGAAAACATTATCAAGTATAAGTTCTTTTTAATCTTAAGCAATACATCATCTAAAATTCCATAATTTTCTCAAGTTTTGGAGCTTTTTAATTAACATGAAAAAGAACAACCACAACCTGTCTATTTCTACTGTGGCTGATGTCACATTGCATGTGCGTTCCTTGACTGTTCCAGAACAATGTTAAGAATTGTACATCACATGCTGCCATCTTGCTCTTTATTGGTGACCAAATTCTGAGGTGCCTTTTGTTAATATAAATTATGTGTAACCAGTACTACATTCTAGAATAAAGCCTGCACCTCCACCTCCATTACCTCCTCTGGCTATTTCTATAGTATTCCACATAACAAACATACATCAGCAAGTGGAAACACAATGGTTTTAACATTTTAAGAATTTATTGACCTGTTTCTTATCAATAAATATAAAAAGTTAATTTCAAGCATGAGGAAAGTAAGACTTTAGTAATAAAACCATTCAACTAGCCAGCACTTAATATGCTGGATTAAGTAATAGAAAACATACTAGAAATGTTCTTGAAATACTGAGGCATATACCATCTAGCAAAGACCAATAAAGAAAAAAATGCAGACCACTGTACTCTGAATATGAAAAAATAGTGATTACCAATTTCGGGAGTTATTCCTTCTTGTAAAACACGTCCTAAAATATGAATGCTTTGCTCAAAACATTTACTTTTCTCTAATTCTGTCAATGAAAAAAGAAAGGAAACTACTTGATATGTTGCATAAAAACAATTTACAATTTACTCATTCTGCCCCACTTTAGAGGAATTATTAATAAGTAACAATAGGTGTGGAGAGCACAACACCCACATGAGTGGTGCAGGAAACTTTTCCATGTAAAAAAAAACATAAATTTTCCACGAATGCGTGTGTGTGAAATTGCCCCAGTTGCTATATACTGGTGGCTAGAACAAACTCATGGTGGTGTGGCAGGGAATACCTCAGGCTTGAACCCTGTACCTTGTATGCAGGTGTTAAAGACCTGAATTCCCTACCCACCACCGTTTGTAAAAAAAAATTGCAGATTTTTGCCTCATATTTGATCTGATCTGTTCCTCATAATATCTGTGGTTTCTAAATGCTCCAATGCTTGCTATTTGATGGTGCAGTGGTAGCATTTTTGCCTCACAGCTGTATGTTATCAGGTTTGATTCTTGGCTGGGGTGCCTTCTGTGTGGGGTCTGCATCTTCTCCGTGGGTTTGTTTTTGTGTCCTCCCATGTTACAAAGACATGTCTGAATTATTTCTTCCTGGGCCTTTGCTGAAAATTGTTTTTTTTGTTCCAAGTTAGACTATCCTGATTAACAAATGTTAAAAAAAATTGACAGGCATTTGAATTTCAGACTTCAGGTTTCTGAATGTTTAATTCCTTACATATTTGATGGTGCAGCGGTAGTATTGTTACCTCACAGCTATAGGTTTTCTGGTTTGATTCTTGGCTGGGGTGGCTTCTGTGTGGAGTCTGCATCTCATCCCTGTGTTTGTGTGGATTTGTTCTGGTGTTCTGCCATTTTACAAAGACATGTGTCTTCAGTATTTCTCCCTGGGCCTCTGCTGAAAATTGTTTTTGTTCTGTCAGAAGTAAAATTGACAGGCATTTGAATTTCAGACTTCATATTCTTCAGAAAATACATAGTAACGCAACCTAAGTTTATAAGATGAATATTTGAAATTTGTCCTTATTTTTGGGACTGTATTACCCCATTATTGGCTTTGTCCAGGTTTTTTGTGCTAAGGTTGACAGCTATGGCAAGAACTGAATTCACTGAATATGTTTGAGGGCTGTATTCCCTCATTACTGAGTTTGTCCAGGTGTTTTGTGCTAAGAGGTTGACATCTATGGTGAGAACTGAATTCATTAAATGATAGCCATTTAAGTTTCAGTTTTCCGCTCTTTCACAAAGCAGCTGATTTGGCGTAGTGGTATGTTGCTCTGACTGTTTTACACAGGGACCTTGGCAGTAAAATGTATGGTGGTAACACAGCATTTTTCTTTCACAAAGCAGGTGATCTGGCATAGTGGTATGTTGCTCTGACTGTTTTGCACAGGGACATTGGTAGTAATATGTATGGTGGTAACACAGCATTTTTAACACAGCATTTTATTCTAGCAACTTTCCAAGATTATACAAGCAATGTTTAATGTGTCCCTGTTTTTTGGGATTTTGACCCCCCCCCAACCCCACCCCAATAAATTTGGCTTTTTCCAGATTTCTTGTGCTGTGAAGTTGAGATGCAGTTGAGTATTGAGTAGATTTTACAAGGAGCTGAGAGCTGCAGGGGAAGAGAAGTTTAGTGCTGCTTATGCTAAGTCAGCTTGCATTGTTAATAGCACAACAGGTTCTATACTTGCTTTTGATGTAGAAGATTGTTGGTTCTACTCCCAAAAGGGGTGAATGCTGCTGTACTGAAAAAGTTAAGATACTAACTATGAGCTGGTTATCAGTTTGCCATCCATTTCCTATTTCAATATTACTAGCTTATCATTTTTAATGTAATATAGGCAATTTATTCCTCAGGGGCATCAGACACTTTATTTTTCGATGAAACCATGAAATATAAAGGTGTTTGCTAGCAGCAACCTCTTCATTAGTTACAGATTTATTTAATGTGGAATTATTTAGATGACTTTTTTACTTCTTCAGAGATTGTGCATATTTACTGATAATAGTGGACTGTAGAATTGTGCATATTTACTGATAATGGTGGACTGTAGAAGTTTGAGTAGACTTTTATGATGGAAATGTTCTGAACTGGGCAGTTTTGTCATTATGGGTGCATGCATTTTGTTTCATTGTTTACTGGAAAGATGTTCTGAATTGGGCAGCTTTGTCATTATTGGTGCATGCGTTTTGTTTCATAGTTTACTGGAAAAATGTTCATAACAATAGGAAGGTGTATCAAAGAGCACATGTATGTTTCATATGCAAGGGGCCTATGATTTGAAAACAGCCCAGAATTAATCTTTATCTGCCACTGGTAAAATGTATTTTCTTTGAATGTGGGTTTCAATGCTGTTTCAATAAATGTGAGTTTCAAGGGCAGATAAGTTTTAATGTTAAGTTTGTTTAGCAGATGCCTTAGTGTTTGTGCTGTAAAATGCAAAATAAAACTTTCAAATGAAGTCCAAATCATCATAGAAGTAAATCAGTATGCACATTAGTGTTTATGGTAAATGAAGTGAAATAGCCAAGTAATGGATCATTGGAATGGCTACAGGGGGAGGCTCCATTCGACCATGATTTTGTGAGGGGGAAGGGCGGCAAACTTAGACAGTCCCAGCTGAACTATACCTCCCAACTGTCTAGATTTTCAAAGAATGAATAGATTTCTGCTTCTTATTTTTGGTTTGTTCCTCATAAAATGTGTGGTTTTCTGGCAAATCATTTAGGAATTAAGTCACTAAATAATGACACACTGAGTTTCAGACTTCATAACCTTCAGAAAAATGCATGCTAAAGTAAGACCTGTTGTTCTATCAACTGTCTCAGTTTATACAAGAGCAATTTTTTGTACTGTTTATATGTTCCCACAATATATTTGGCCTTGTCCAGATTTATTGCATTAACAGGTTGAGAGGTACATGCAAATAAATTGCTTTATAGAATTAGGCATAGCCAAACATCTCAACTGTCCCTGATTTTGGCTCAAAATGTTGCTGTTCCCCCTAATAATCCCTCTGCAAAATAGCAATTTTGGAAGAAAACATGGAGGGTTTAGAATTAAGAAATAACTGTAATAATCAGAGTTATAGATTACTTTTATTTCAGAAATGCATGTAGATTCTTTTATTTTGTCAGCTGCTCAAGTTAGCAGTACTAATATTAAAGTGTCCCTTCTTTGACAGGTTTCCAGCTGTATTGTGTGGCTATTTTATATTTTTACATCACATTGTTGGTCCATTTTTCATAAAATTGTCTTTTTTTGACAAATTAGTGACAAATCATTAAAGACTGAAGTTAGAAAATAATGACAGACATTTGAGTTTCAGATTTCATACCATTCAGAAAATTCATGCTAATGCAAGACCTATTCTGTTATCTTTCTAAGTTTATAAGAGCAATATTTAAAAATTGTCCTTATTTTTGGGCCTTTGTCCCACTTCTTTGTATGGCTTTGTCCAGATTTCTTGCTCTGAGGTTGAGTGTATGACAAATATGTCAGGGCCATCACAGTCAGCCAGAGACATTTCAAATTGTGACTTACTTGTTGCACCCCACTCCCTCATGTAGTGACTCTGGATGTGTTGAAGCAAGGCAAGGAGTAGTCATGCAGTGTAAATGTGCAGAGTACCCCCCCCCCCCATCCAAGGTAGACACAAGTACTAGAGTGGCTTTTCATCTGTCCTTGATTTTTGAAGAATGGTCAGGTTGGTGTCATATTTTTTGTACTGTTGATTTATGCTTATTATTCAGTGCCTGTTGCTCTGTGTTTAAGTAGCAATACTTTAATGATCATCCGGTAAGCTTGGTTGAGATCGTAAGATGCAAGTAAGCTTTAATAAGCATACTGTTAAAGAATTGCAAACATTGAAAGCCTTTCTGTTGTTGCCATGTAGAGAATACTTAACTAGATAATGTATAAGCCTTGGGTATTGAAATGCATATGACAGTATTTGTAATAAAGGACAGGATTACATTATTTTAAGAAGCTCATTACACTTGGAGACTTCCAGTCATCTCTGCAGGCTTTATCCATAAACTAAACAGAATGCCAATCATGTGGTCCATAACCTGTACAGTAATCCTTTTAAGCAATGTATCTTGAGCTTATTTCTTGTTTGCTTTTCATTTTTTACTTTGATCATGTTTTCCCATGAAACAAGTAGATAGTTGTCAGGCAGCAGGTCTTTTTTTGGATAAGAAACATTTTTACAAGTGGGGCATCAGAGATTTCTACTTTCAGCATGTTACTTGGTACTTTAATAAAGCTGAATATAAATTATAATTAGAACTGCAGTGCAAGAAGTGGTTTGAGTTGAGTGCTGCTTGTTTTTCTTATACTTGATTTTGACTGGCATTCCATTAATGTATTTAAAAGTAATTTATTTTTTCATGCCTCACAACCTTTTTGTTTCCATCTAGATATTAAGTAAGCTGTCATGCAGCCAATGCATTGAAATATTTTTATTCTTCTACACTTTATTTTGTCTTGATTGGACTCTCATAATGACGGTTTGGCACCCAGGGCAGTGTATTTAGTTAGTTTTTGTGGTTTTGAGCATAGCTCCTCCCCTTTCTAGTTGGCCTCACCCCTTCCCATTGACCCCATCCATTCAGCTGTCTCCTGCAGCCCCCCTTTGATTTGAAGTCACCAGCCGCCACTGGAAGGAAGTGGAAGGTTGTTCCCAAGTGTAACTAATGGGAAGAACACAGTGTGATCCCGGAGTCATAGAAAGCTTGGCTATATGGGAAGACTGGCTATAATACCTGAGATGCCAGAATTAGAGGAAAACATAAGAGAGGGTTGTTGGCTAGATGTGTGGAATCTAATGGAATATATAGAGATGGGAACCCATTGTCAAGCAGATTTATTTCTGTTGAGGGAGTGGACAAGGTGAGGATGAGTGGAGCTAACATGGAGGAGAGAGGTTCTTGGGTCAGTTAATGATGATTGTTAGCTTAGGACAAAGGTTCGTAAAATGAGGGGTTCAGAATAAAGAATTGATGTGAAAAGTTAAAATGATGAGAGAAGGCAAGAACTATTTGGAGGTGTAATATTGGAGTTATGTTGGGGAATGAGAAAAAAGGGAAGAACTGGGATTCATTTATTGGGATAAAGTGAAAGTGTCTGTGATATGAAGGTATAGACAAAGTAAAGACATTTCACTTAGTGACAATTAGAAGAAATAGATAGGAAAAGGAGTTAAATGAAGGTCAGCAGAGACGACTGTGGGATGAGATATATAAGTGGAGAGGAGAAAAGCCTAGACTAAGGTATAAAGTGAAGGCCCTGGAATGTGCAGACAAAGAAGGGAGAAAGGTGGGGAGGAGAGAGGTTTGGTGTGGCAGGGAAAAGGAAATACGGAAAAGCAATGAAGAGAGAAGAGATCATGAGTTGTAGGCTACACGAGCAATACAGAGTTTTACAGGATGAAAAATTATCTCAGGAAATGGCAATAAAGGGATAGAAGAAAATTAAGAAGAAAAGCTGTTGAAGTAGAAGCTAACAGATCAGCAAGATAGGATTCTGCCAGTGACAGAAAACTGGAGAAGTAGCAGGCACTGAGAGTCATTAGAACTAAAGGCAGGAAAGCAGCTACACTGGATGGTTTCCCAGTGGAATGTTACACAGCTGATAAAGTGGAAGCACAAGGGATGGTGGAAATTATAAAGTGGTTGCTACAGGAAGGAATGACAAATATAATTAGAATGATGGTGTTGCCAATGATAATGCACCTGGTAAAACAGCAAGAAAGGAAATGTAAGGAAAAGAGGAAATACGGTATTGTGTGTACAGCAGTTAAAGGAATTGAGGGTGATAAGGGCCTTGTAAAGTTGGAAAACCATTTAAAAAATGTAAGTAGGTGGGGGGGGCTTACATGGGAAAGAAGTACTGAGGAGTTAGGTATGAAAAGGGCAATTTGGTGTAAGTGGTTACCGTCATACCTCTCAACCTCTTCAAGCAAGAAATCTGGACAGATCCATAAATAAAAGTGGAGCAAAGGCTGAAAAATAGGGACAAATTTTAAATAGTGCTCTTACAAATTTAGAAAGTTGATAGAATAACAGGTTTTACATAGGAATGAATTTTCTGAATGATATGAAGTCTGAAACACAAATGTCTGTAATTACTGCTTAACTTCTGTCTTTAATGATTTGCCACTAATTTGCCAGAATACCACAATTTTATAAAAAAAGGACCAAAAATATGAAGCAAAAGTCTGGACATTCTGTGAAAATCTGTACAGTTGAGAGTTATGGTTACCATCACAGTAGATGGTACAGAAATAGAAATACAGAAGGACTAGAGAAGGGAGTATGTGGAAAAGAAAATATGGTTGTGATAACACAAAAAAAAATACACAGGAACAGGTGAAAGGTGTGGCACAAGAAAACTGTGTAAACTCAAAGTAACAAACAAGTACCGAACCAACACGGCTGGGCAAAAACCTCTATTTATTAAACAAAGTAGAAAGTAATAAAAGTGAGCGCTTTCGTGTTAACACTATCGCTTCTTCAGACTAATAAACAAGTAGAAAGACATGAGTTTAAAAAGAAAGCAAAACCAATCAGCTATCATATGCAAATCTGATGAATTAACTAAAAGGTAAACACAAGCAATGCAACAATTCTTATAAATACAAGGGAAACAATACAAATAAAATCGAAGTTTAAAAACAACATTAATGTTTAAGCGGGTGTGCTTTCAAGAATGGTCTAAGGCTAGAAACACCATTTAAACTAGGCAGTTTCTCTGCATTCAAGAGCAAGATGCAATTCTGTTCAACCATTTCTGTTTTATTAGATGTATCATCCCCTCTAATACTAACATCGAAAACCTGGAGTACAAACTTAAAAGTGTGTTCTGAGCCATGCAAACCAATGTGTTGTCTAAGGTATTTGTGTCTTTCTGGTTCCTGATGTCCCTATAGTGTTCGAGGATCCTGTCCATCAGTGGTCTGTTAGTTTTGCCTATGTAGAAGGCATGACAGACCTGGCAACTTGCAAAATAAACAATATTTGGCATTCTGCAGTCAGCATAAAAATCAAGGTTGATTTTAAAGTTAACATGAATGTATGTAGGTTGAGCCCGTAAATATATATTTACAGGCTGAACATGATCTACAGGAAAAAGTCCCATGTCTGGTAGACTGAGGCCCTTTGGTACAGAGTTGTGATTTATAGCACAAATGTTTCTTCAAGGACTTATTGTTTTTAAGTGCAAAATGTGGTGTGCTGTCTATAGTCCCTTTCAATTCAACTATTGTGTGTAGGATATTCCAGTTCTGTTTAATGACCTCACAATATTTATTGATGTCACTAGAATACGGTAGAGAGACTCTAAAAGTATCTCTCACAGCTACAGTTGCCTGCAGAGTATCAGGTGAAGTATAGTTGCCAAAATAGGCTCTACATTTCCCTTCCCTTTTTTCCCATGCAGCATTAATTTGAGAGTCAATCTCTGCCTCTTTGTAGCCTCTGTCTAAAAAGTCACGCTTGAGAGAGTCATGTGCTAAACCCAACTGAATGTTGTCATTGTGCAATCTCATTACTCTATAAATCTGCCTTTTAAAACATGCTGGGTGACATGCTTGGTATGCATGCTATTTTTGTGCACAAAGTTGTTCTTCCTAGTGGGTTTTTTTGTAGACACTAGTATACATACTATTAATGTCTCCTTTGTTGATCTTAAAATCTAAGAAATCCACTTCTACAGCAGAATATTGACAGGTAAGAAGAACTCATTCTTGAACACAAAAACATTATTCTCAAGTACAGGCTCAAGTAATGTACAGAGCAAATTCACTTTGTCATTCGTGAAACATCTCCTTCATTCAAAAAACCTCTGACATTCTCTAATCCCCAGTCATTGGGAATCTTATAAATGGTGATTCTATGTTGAGCGTAACAAACAAATAATCTTTAGACAAAGTAGATACCTTATTGAACAGTTTAGATAAAAAAGGACTTAGTGTCTTTTAAGACTGTCACATTTATCTAGAAGTGGATTTAAGTTTATATCAACAAAAATTGATAGTGGCTCTGTGCTCCAACTCTTGCCAGAAACAATAGGTTTCATGGGTGGGCACTCCAAGTTCTTATGTATTTTAGGAAGCCCATATATAGTAGGAATGAGGGGTGTTCAACATTAAAATAATTAAACAAACTCTCAGAAATTAAACCTGCCATGCGTAAGTCAAACAACATAAAAGAAACTTTTTCTATAATTCCTGTGACAGTAGTTCTTGAAACATTTAAATAAGTCGCTTCATCATATAATAACGTTCTCATTCGTGTTAGATACAAATCTCTGTCAAGTGCCACGATACTGACACCATTATCTGCAGGCCTAACCTCTATTGAGTGCATGTTCTTTAACTCAAATAGGGCAGTAGAATCATCTGGTGACGTTTGAAAAAGAGGTTTAGAGTGAGTATCAAACAAATCCCTAAACTGTTTCTCATACAGAGAAAAAAATGTTTATTAGTCAGAAGAAGCGATAGTGTTATCGAGAAAGCGCTCACTTTTATTACTTTCTATTTTGTTTAATGAATAGAGGTTTTTACCCAGCCGTGTTGGTTCAGTACTTGTTTTTTACTTCAAATATGGTTATGATAAACTGGAGAAATTGAAAGGAACTTTAGTGGAATGATGCATTTGGACCTGATAATGACTGAGAGGCATAAGGAAGCGGTGGTGGCATTAAAGCAGAAATATCAAAGGGCAGATAAAGAGAAGAGTATCATTGAGAAATTCTCCCAGCTGGGGATTAACCCTTATGTCACTAGATAGGTAGCCAATTGGCTAACCGACAGATCGCATACTATCAAAGTTGTTGGCTACATCTCTACCAGTAGACCTGTCACCAGTCACGTACCACATGGTTCTGTGTTTGGCCCTTTACTGTTTGGAATCTATTTCTCAGAAGTCCAGGCTAAAGTAGACAGTCTTTAGCTTACCATGTTCACTGATGATTGCAAATTGGGTGCAATCATTGAGTCCTCCAATGATGTTAACATACTACAGGAGGGACTAACACAGACAAATGGCTGGTGCCAAAGCCACAGTCTAAAACTAAACACAAAAAAAAATGCAATATTATCTCCTTTGGCAAAGTGAAATTTCCCATTAATTACAATATTGACAGCACATCCCTAAGTTAAAAAACAATGGTGTGAGATCTGGGAACACAGGTAGACTGCAGTCTGAACTTCGACCACCACGTTTCCACAGTGGTAAGGAAAGCCTTCTGTGTTGCACATCTCATAAGTAAGGGCATCACATCTAGGTCTAAGGATTGTTATAACTCCACTGTACTTGACCCTCGTCAGACCATTAAAAGAGTACAATCCTCCCTTCTGTATGTACCTTACCAGACACTTGCAGCAGCCGGAGAGACCACAGAGGTTTCTCACCAAGAAAATACAGGGCCTCTAAACCATGAATTACATGGATAGACTGAAAGCTCTGTCACTGTGTTTTGTATCACATAGGCTGCTGAGAGGCAACTTGAGCTTGGCCTACAGGGCAGTCTGTAATCCTGTCCTGATGGATATGCTGCAACACATCCAGAAGTCAAATGGCACAAGAGTCACTCTCTCTAGGGATCTTAACCTAGCTTGCGACTTTAACAGAACATGTTGGAGAGGCAGATATGTCTCACAGAGATTGCCACTAATCTGGAATAAACTTCCAATTCATGGACCCTGTTAAAGCTCAACCTGGACAAATGGTTGGAAGACCACAAATTCACCCCAGGGGTGGCACCCATGTCCCTCATGGATAGGGGTAGTCAGTGTTTATCATAGAGTTGCTCAGCAAGTTACATCCATCTAACCAAGGACAATTCAGGCAACTCAGGATTAACATAGCTAGGCTTGTAAGGGCTCTAGGGCCACTAGCTTATTATCCTATGAATCTATGAACCAATAAGAGAAGAAAAGAGAGGGAAATGACAAAGGAGATAGAAAGCAGAGTACAATAATATGACAAGATATTGTTGCCAGAGTAGAATTACTAGATAATATTATAATATTATACCTGTATGAAGCTGTGGAGAAAAATGGGGAAGGAGAACAACAGATGGCAGATATACGGAAGTAAGGGTACAGAAATTGTTCCTTTACATGTCCTGGGTGTGTGAGTGGGCTAGAATGATGAACATGAAAAAGCTGAGGGAAAGAGGTTAATTACTGGGGAAGTGGGAAACACATGAAAGAGATGCTTATTTTGGACTGAAGAAAGTAGATAAATGTAGTTGGGAGGAAAGTTATATAGAGAGGGTCTGGATAGGAGGGAGGAAGAAAAAGCAGCTGGGATAATAAAGAGAATTTTATGGCAGTGTGGAAGGTGATAAATAAATGCAAGGTTGATGCAGCAGCAAAGGATATGGAAGGAGACTAGAAATTATCATTGAGTAAGTATTTACAGCTTAAGAGAACAATTAAAAAATGGTAGAGCATGAAACAAGTCAGGTACAGGAAATTTTAGGAGTATAAGGAAGGAAAGAAAAGGAGGTAGAAGACATTGCAGCCACCTATTAAAGATGTGAGTTGGATATAAGGCACAATATGGATTAAATGAGGAGGGAAGGATTATGGGTTTACACTAGGCTATCAGTTTGCTGAATATTACAACATAAGCAATAGAGACTAGAACTGAACCCTGCATTTTTTATCTGTGACATAAAGAGTTTGACCATTATGACAGCCCTCCCCCCATTTAGTCACCTACAGCCCAGTTAGCTAAGCTGTAGGCAAAGGCTAGTGTCCTAATGAGCTGGACGTGCTATTTAAACAGCGTCTGTGACATACGTAACTCAAACTGATAAGGCAGGCACCTTTCAAGGGATATTCATATGCTGATGGGATAATAAGGGAGGAGATTAGGTTGTGTAGTCTGAAATTGTTTTGGTCTGTAATTGCTATAAAGGAAACCGTGGAACAAGTACTTTAATTAACACTTGTAAGCTTTATTTATTAGTTGAAAATGGGTGTACCAAAAGAAGAAACTAAAAGTGTATTTATGTGGAAATGTTTTATAAATGTTAACAGCTGAATTCCATGTGTACATGCGTGTGATAGATTAATTGTAAAATATAATAAAAATGAAGCAAACAGCAAAACTACATGCGTGCTATGCGAATATATAAAAAGTGACCTTTCTTGTGCAACAACCAGACCTGTAGGCATCAGTGACCAGTGTCCTGTCTGAGGAAAGTTGGCTGGCTAGCAGTGAAGTGTTATTCTGGAAAGCAGTTAGAAATGAAAGGCATGCAGAAGCCATGCCTTCCTTTGTTGTATAACTGGTGTGTCGTAGGCAGACGTACTTAGAGCAAAGGATAAGGAAAAAGAAAAGAAATTAAAAACATGAATGAAGAGCAGGAAAAGAGCAATGTAAGTTCCTTGGACAGACTCAGCACATAGAGATGGAAAAAGTTGAAAACCAAGCAGCAGAAGCAGCTGATAGGTGTAGAAGAAAAGCAAAAAAAAAAAGAAGAGAGTGTAAGGGTTGTATAGGACCTTCGTAGTGGAACAAACAGACTCGACAGGAGTATGGAAAGAGAAAAAGAGAAAAGAGAAGAAAAAGGAAGGGGTACACAGTAGACATGGCAGCCACCTATTACAAACGTGAGTGGAATATAAGGCACAATATGGATTAAATGAGGAGAAGCATAAAAGGGAGAAATTAAAACAAAGGACAAGGTAAGAGACACCAACATTCATAAGGCAGACAAGATGCATGGTCCTTCTAGCCATGTGATTACTGAAAATAACGCAGTAAGCATAGTTCTCTGTTCTGCTTTGTCATAAGGCAGACTCACAAATATGTCACTGAAAGTTATGTGTAGTTAAGGTACCCTCATTTCCGCCCCTTTTGCTATTAGGTAGAGTCAGTGACATCCCATTACATGTACTGTGTACATAAAATTCCACATTGTAATGTGCTGAGACATTAACCAGACTCTTTTTATTCCTCTTTGGTGGCCAGGTTAGTCCCAGTAGGCCAGCGTGTTCTCCTCAGGGATACCAGAGCTGGCATTCATACTGACTAGAGAAAATTACACTACTTGTTCAACCACTGACAGTAGTCATGAAAGCGTGAGCAGACATGAGCATTACTGATGGAATTATATCACAATAGAAATAATGGCTGTTATATAAGAAGAAACTTGCTTAGGCATGTTCATATGGATCAATACAGAATATAGCATTTTGAAACAATGTACCTTTCCTAAGTAGCTGGAATACTTTCTGAAAAAGAAAGAAAATCTTGTTTTCACTGCTCTTATACACTGCATGTCTTTTCTGTTCATTTATACTGGCTTTCAGTCATGAACCCAGAAAAACATAAACACATAATAGGACTTAAAGCACTGTATCGCTAAGTTCATGTAGACACTGTCTGGCTCACTGCGTATTTGTTTAACATCCCAGTTTAGACAAAGGCATCTCAGACATTGTGTCAGTATACCACTTTTGGTCACAATGTCATAGAAAAGTTTCCCCAGCCACATTTGCATTAGTAGCTACCACCTATGTAAGACCTGACAACCAGATTAAACAAACCTGGTTGACATTCCTGCCCCACAAGCACTTGATTCTGTATTTTGGTTCCTTCCTGGGGTACCTTCCATGCAATCTGCATATTCCTCTTGTGTTTATTTCGTGAAATAGTAGAACTGTCCATACATGTGCATGTCAATGTGTGAGTGTGTGTGTGTGTGTGTGTGTGTATCTCTCTCTCTGTCTGTGTCTGGTCTGCAATGGATTAGCTAGCTGGCCATATTAGGTCTCTGCCTTTCTCCCTCGGAGTGCCAGGATAGGTATATGCTCCCCCACAAGCACACATTGGATAAAACAGCTATCAGAGAATGAATAATGAGTTAACTTAACACACACACACACACACACACACACACACACACACACAAAGAATATAATAACCAATGGCTTCTTCTCTGTAGAATGTGCCAGTTTTCAAATACCTAAGAATGCAAATAGATTCTTCCCATATATTTAGCCACATACCTCCTAACTATCCAGAATTTTGCAGAATGATCAGAATTTTGTCATTTTCTGGCAAATCATTGTGGATTCCATTGAAGTCACTAAACAATGACAGATATTTGAGTTTCAGGTTTCATATCCTTCCAAAACATCATGCTAATGCAAAACCTTATATTCTAGCAAATGCCTAAGTTTATAAGAAAAATATTTAAAATCTATCACTGATTTTGGGCCTTTGTTCCCCCCTCCACCCCATTATATTAGACTTTGTTCAGAATTTGTGCACTAAAATATTGAGAGGTATGTTTAACCATCATCTATAACAGCTGAGGGAACAGAGGAGATAAATCTTTACTAAGTTTCTCACTCTGTGATGAAAATGACACATGGCAAATTATTTCTAATCAGTAAATTGAAATATGGCTTTCTTAAATGTGTCTGCCTCACTTGAGGAATGTATGTTCCCCAAATGCTCTTAAACAGAATCCGTAGATATACTCCTTGCCCTAAGAGACATCATTATTTGGAATATAACCTTTGCAGCAACTGGCATGTTAAGCAGATATAGCAAATGTCTTTCTTATCTTTAACTGCAGTGACCCACCCCTCTCACCCCCATCAGCACCTTAGGAGAGTATCTCTCTGTGATTTAGATGCTGACAAAGAAAGGAGCCCTAGTAATCGTAAAACCAAAATTAAAACAGAGCAACTTTCTCCTCCCTTAAACCAAGCACTTCCATCTCTTTAGCCTATAGTTAAAAACTTCACTGATCTGCTGGGTCTATATTAAAAGCCTGAAAGGCCATAACAGCAAAGCTAAATATTGATGTACATAAACATTAAAACACATAATTGGCAAAAATCACAATGCTGAACGTGTTACGTCAACAAAGAGCGCCTCACAGGTACATTAACACTAACATTAAAAACAGAAATTAACCCACTTTTGCAGGGGGGCAAGCCCCCCTGCACTCCCCATGTGAGCGCTGTGGTCCCCACCCCCCCCACTTAAATATACCAACTATGAGACCACACTACAGAGGGAAAAGGATATATTTCCTTATCCCCACGATCACGCTGCTGGCTTAACAAACACATTTGGCGTTATTTTCGCCGTTTACATGTTTCGATATTTATGTACATCTACCTTTATGTGTCGATGTACATACCTTTGATGTTATGGCCTTTTGGGCTTTTAATATAGACTTGATCTGCTTCATAGATTTAATGTGACTATGTTCCTTAAAAGGAGGGCATTACTTAAATTCATAAAGTAACTGAGGTAACCTTGAGCTCTGGTATCGTGCTAAGTTACTGAGCATATAGTTAAATAAACAATTTAACAGAGCAGTGATGTTTCATGTTCACAGACTTCAAACTGAATCCGAGTTTAATACTTTGTATATCAGGTTCTAAGCCATTGTTTTAAAAGCAAACAATTAAAATGCAATATAATCAAAACCAATTAGACAAAGAGCCAGAAATGTTTGAAGACATTTTTGATTATACAGACATTTGCCTACGGCTGAGAAGCAATCTTACCCCTAGAGCACTGCTGTAAGTAGTATGCAATTGTACTGAAAGCCTGCTGCTGCTACTAAAGTCAAAATTGCTTTTGCTCATACTCGACTATGATATGCAGGCAATTAACCACTTCTCCCAGATGAAACTTTAAATGACAACTCTGTAGTTGGGAGAAACACTTAGCCAGTAAACCACAACTCTGCAAGACGTACAGCTTGACTTTTTCCTACCCACTTGGGTGAGTCACTTGCAGCACTTCTTAAATGTTAATCATTCCCTGATGATGTAGTTACCGTGTTTGGAACATATGGCTGCTTCAGTTCTTGAACAAGATAATAAGTGTTCAGGATTATGTTTAATATGCACTGAAGCTGATTATGGATAGTCTATGCTACAGAAAATGCAAATATAAATTTCTGTTGAAAGCACAACAAACCCTCTAAAGCATAACTTCGCAGTGAAGGTGAAATTAATAACAAGTATGCACGATTCAGTTATTTGCATAAAGCATAGTTTCGCAAATGTGTTTGAGTCAGTTGCTTCCTGAAGATGCATCTTTTTTATGCTGTAAGGTTTTCGGCATGATTTTGTTTTATTAATAGGTTATATTGCTCAATCTTCTTTTTAGTAAGGCTTTATGTTATGTTATGTTACGATATAAGCCCAGTGTTTCTGTAGTCTGACCAATCAGGATTCGAACCATTTGCTAAAAGGCATGCTATTCTTTATCAGAGTATTTCTGAAGACGACATTGACTGTTCCCATTTTCTTGCACACTGCCATTGAACCTAGGTTTATGGCAGACCCTACAGCAACCTTGGAAATCCTTATATGTGGCTGTAGGCTGGAGGTGACCTTTTAAATACTAGCAAGCTCTGGGGTAGAAGAGGTACAAGACTGTCTTCCCAGCCCAGTAACCAAATACCAGGAAGAAAAAAAAATCTCCATGAAGATAATACAATATGTAACAACAAGATGGCCTTGTCACCTACTGTACAAAGTGCACATTATGCACAGTAAACAATTTTATCAGTCCACAATACACATATTTTTGAGGTGTTTGTGGGAGACCTTACTCAATGAGAAAACTAAATTAGCCATGCTGTTTGCATATGAAACAAAGTAACCTGTCTTCTTTTGCTTTACCAAAACTGCACCTTAATTCAAACATCTACAAAACATACTTCACACAGTTGTCTTGAACAGAACCGCTTGGTTCACTGAAACAATTTTTTTTTGTTACACAGCATGTTGTATACTAACCACTCTGCTAGTTTGCAGGTTTTTATTTTGCTCTGCTAGTTGTACAGTTTTCATACATTAACTATGTTAAGGATGATCTTTTAGCCAAAAATGTGTAGAGAGCTTTGCCTGTTTATTAAATATTTAGTCTGATCTTCAATTATGTCATTTCAGGTTTGGGAGTGATTGACTACATTGTTGTTCCTTCAGCTTTTCCCGGTTAGGGGTCGCCACAGCAGAACTCCAGTCTGCTAATGATTGGCAGTAGATTTTCACAGTGCCAAGGTGCCAGCTCGATGCCCAACCTTCAATGAAGGCACACCCATTCACACATGTCTTTCAAACACCACTCTACTGTGGGGAGGACATGCAGACTCCACACAGAAGGCGCTCCAGCCAAGTATTGAACAGGAGAACCTCTTGCTGTGAGGCGACAAAGCTACCGCTGCACCACCACGGCTGTCCTTGACTAGATTATGTCTATTAAATGATAAGTTGTCCCTCTCCGCCCATTGTTTAGTGCATTTTATCTACTAGCTTATCACTGGATTCTTAACTTTCATCACCCTGCCTGAAAGTAGTCTGGTTTACCAGACCCCTATTCCAGCATCCTAGCACTGTTGTTTTTTTTTTTTTTCAAACACTTTATTGAATTCCTGCCCTAATTTCTGTGCTCTGCCTTCACTAATATTTATTTTGCCCTGTTAGATCATTCCCAGATGGGAAACTAGTGGTCATTTGGGGGTATTCATTTTTTAAGGTTGTTGTCCTGCTTCTGTGCATGTGAATAATTATTAGCTCCCAGTCTCAGTTTGTTCTGCTATTAAAAAAGTTGCTAAATTCTAGTAGAAAGCAATGTCTAGAAAAATGTATCATAGTTGTTAATGGTGATGCGGTCCATATAGCTATTCAAAATATCTTATTCATACCACCTTCATATTGTCTTATTCTGGAATTTATTTTAATCTATGTATTGTTTTCCATACTTTATTGTTTTTAATTGGCGTTCTTATTATGTTGTTTTAAGTGTGCAATGGCTAGACAACGTCTAGACTTTAGGTGGCTACATATACAAACAAATTATTTACCCTAAGTAAAAAACACAAAAAAATACATGTTTACTTGACTGTAAAAAAAACATATATTATACCAGGTGATGCTTGAGCTTACACAGGAGCACTGACAAACTGGTAAACGAAAAACAAAAAAGCAAAACCAAACTGTAAAAATAAGGTAGCTCAAAAACCCATGGAAGCCGCAATATAAATCCTGAACGTAAGTTTATTCAATGTAACACATTACATTTTCGTTACTGTTACAAACAGTAACTTCTTCAGAGGAATAAACAGAAACATAGTAGCGTGCCAAATTTAAACTAAAAAAGGCGTGGTTAGTTAAATTGGTGTGTCGTAAACATAAACCATGGGTCAATTATGTAAAAGCGAGACCCCAAATCGAAATAAAAAATCTGTAAAAGTATATAATGACAATAGTAAATGTCATATTATAACCACACAGTGAAAAGAATATTGTATTAAAATCTAAGTTAAAATGTAAGAAACAAAAATACTCCAGCATAAAGATTTAAATAATTGGCTATCTTACATATATCACAAAAAAGATTTTTGCATATATATATATATGTGTATGTACATCCTAAAAGTTAAAAGAGTTGAATATGGACATAATGAAAAAGTATACCAAATCAACATCCATTAATATGAAAAACTGTAAGAAACAAAACATAAGCCTATACTCATGCTGTAAAATTTATGTATTTTACCTCGAGAGGCTTTTCAATTTCAAAATACAAGATATATTACAATTTTCATTAAGTCCAGGAACATTGAAAGCATCAAGGCTAAGTTGCCACTCTAATTCCCTGACCTCTAACAGTAAAGAAGATGGACCACCCCTGATATCAGGGGGTACTTGATCTATGACTTGGAAATGGAAACTGTGACCTGGGTTGATGTCAATGTGTTTCACCAAAGCATTTTCTTTCTTATTTTTCCTAATAGCATAAATATGCTCATATAGTCTGTCCCGCAACCTGCGGTCAGTTTTGCCCAAATAGAAAGCAGGGCAACAGTCACAAGTGGCTAAATAAATGATATTCTTTGATTCACAGTTAAACATGTAGTTAATGGGAAGTTTTTTATTTTTCGCCGTAAAAGAACTACCACTCTTGATGTATCTACAAAAATTGTATGCACTACATGTAAATGTGCCTTTAATTCTAGTTAAAGTTGAGTGGCTTTTCCTTTCCAAAATCATTTTTAAATTGGCTCCTTTCCTATAAACAAAAGTAGGGAAAGGACCCAATTTGTCCACTAAAGATTGACTACTCTTAATGAAATGCCAGTTTTTAAACAAGATAGATCTAATTAACTCAACATCCTTATTAAAAGTCGTTACAAAACTGATGTTGTAGCTTTTAGTTGAGATTGCAGAATCTAAATTCCGTAGACCCTGTGTTAGATGTTCTGTAGTGACATTGTTATTGAAAGCGTCAAGTGTCAAAATGTCATTGTTACCGACAGAATGAATGTCGTCAGGGAGTGTAGGTAATATACTCTTTGAAGCTAAAAGGGGAATATACACCCCGTTTCTACGTTTGAATTCTATCTCCTTAAACAAGTCATCAATAAGTGTTACTGGATAAGAGCGATTCATAAACATGTCCTTTAATGATTGACATTCAATATAAAAAGTGTTGTCGAGAGAACACATTCTCGCGGCTCTTATAAATTGACCCTTGACATTTGACCGTTTCTGTTTGTAAGGGTGGGCACTAGTAAAATGCAAAAAAGAATTGCAATAAGTGGGTTTCCTAAAGACACAGGAATGAAGCAAATCCCTACTGTAGTCCTTAGTTAACTTGAGATCGAGGTAGTCAATAGATAACATGTCAAAGTGATGGGTAAACTTAAAAAAGGAAGTTGTTGAGTTTAGGTACTTTACCAAAGAAGTCGCTTCACCCTCATTACTGTTGAACAAGATGAAGATATCGTCAAGAAATCTTGTGTAATAAACAATACGGGACATAATCTCTGAATTATTGAAAAGGTAGACTTTCTCCCAATATGCTACAAACAGGTTAGTTACACTTGCACCGCATGGTGAGCCCATTGCGATACCCTGTTTCTGTAAATAATTCTCGCCATTAAACATGAAAAAGTTAGAAGATAAAATAATGTCAAGTAATTCCGTGACAAGGTCAATTTCCGCCTTAGTAGCTTTTAATTCAATTAATAGTAAAGCTATCCATTCAACAGCTTCAGTATATGGAATGGAAGTATATAAATCAACAACATCCACTGTCAAAAAATTAAAATTACTTTGAAACCCCAAGTCATTGACATTTTTAAGGAAGGACCAAGAGTCCTTACAAACTTGTGGTACCAATTTTAAGTATTTTTGAAGGATATTATCGACAAGTTTCGCACATGGGTATGTCAAAGAAGAACGCCTATCAATCAGAGGTCGCATGGGGGGATTATCTTGACATTTGTGAATCTTAGGGATACCAAATAATACTGGGGTCTTAGGAAACGGAATGTCAATAAAGTTAAATGTATTCAAGTCAATCTTAGCTCCTATAAAGAGGTCCCTAAAATAACCTCTAATGCGAGTTCGAGTTACGTTCATTTCATTAAGGGAAGACCTAGCATAAGCTGGACTGTTAAAAACCAAGGACATTTTTTGGTTGTAGTCCTCAGTGTCAAAAATCACAAGGCCACCTCCCTTGTCTGGCTTAATAACCTGAACGGGAGCAAGGCTCAATGTTTGTAAAGCTAGTAGCTGATCTTTCGTGATGTTAGACGATGTTTGTGACTTTTTATATAGACAAGTTTGAGAAATATGTCTAATATCCAATTCGCAAATATTCTCAAAAAGATACAATGACGGATGTAAAGGGGGATTGAAAGTACTTGATGGTTTCAACATACTGCTAGGTACAAAAGTTTCATTACCAAAAATTATTTTCAAATTAAGTTTCCTTACATAACATTTCGAATCAATCAAAGTTTTCGCTAAGTTGAGATTTTTACTTGGGACAAATGTATTTCCATTAGCCAGTAATTCAATTAAATTTGGATCAATATTTGCTGCAGAGAAATTGTAAATGTTAAAGTCACCCTTTAAGTTAGTTAACAATTTCAATTTCTGATTAAATGTTGTTGTGACCTCATCTATCTCTTTCTCCGATTGTTCCGATACCTGTTCTTCTGGTTCCGCGTATTCCGGGGGCCTGTGTGGTTCTTGTTCACTGTGTCCCTTTGAAAAGTTGGACCCGACTCTGAAAAATTCTCCCGTTGATTGTTACTAGAGTTGTTGTTGTTGTACCATAGTCTATCACTGCGTCTCAGACCTTCAGTAGAGACCTCTGGAATCAAAGTTGTAGTATTATGACTGTCAGAAGCATTTGTTGTATCAGAGTTAGGACATTCTCTTACTGAGTTACTATTAAGCGAGATGTTATTTGCCATCAATACATTAGGTTTAAGTTGTAATTTAGGGTAAGCAGACCCAGTCTTATAAGCAGATCTGTCCCGGTCTAATTTTTTAAGTTTATTAGATTTTAACTTCTCGGACAGTGCGTCAATGCTGGAAAAAATTCGACCGTAGTCATACCTATACCTAAAAAATCCAAGTCACCTTTAATTGAGTTGTCTAGCTCGTCCACTTGGGTTATAATTAATTTGATATGTAGGGTATAGTGTTTTGTCATTAATTCCAGTAATTGTGCCCCCTGTTTGTCGAACAACAAGATGAGATCATTATAAAAAACAGGGTCAGGTAACAAGCCCGTGGGAAAAAAGTTGCACCTGAGACCCTTAGGTATCACATTTTCTTGCAGACATTGCCTGAAATAGGCTACTTCTAGTTGTAACTTTTTGAGTTTTAACAACTTAAAGTCTAGTGTTTTCAGTTTCTCAGCTATAAAGTATGTACTTACTGGAGTATTGTCCGTACTCATAGCCGGCCGTTCCTGGTTGACAGAAAAAGTGAAACAAAACTTCTCAGTATTTTTAATCCAGTCACTCATCAAAGGAACACCAATAAGCTCTGAGTTGGAGTTGCGGGTGTCACCATTAGTGTCACCGCTAATGTTAGAGCTTACAACCTGTGTGTAAGTTCATTGTCCTGGAGGTATGGATGAATTGCCAATAGTAGAGTTACTACATATTGCCCTATTATCATCCTGCCCAT
Organism: Protopterus annectens; assembly: GCF_019279795.1. Taxonomy (NCBI): domain Eukaryota; kingdom Metazoa; phylum Chordata; order Ceratodontiformes; family Protopteridae; genus Protopterus; species Protopterus annectens. The sequence goes on from NC_056725.1 coordinate 958,669,605, forward strand.
TGTTGAAGTTGTTGCCTGCTAAAATCCGGTTAGGCAATGGAGAACCTGACTGCGAGTCAGCTGGAACCGGTGGGTTGTTAGAACAAGTCGCTGTCTTGGGTAACATTCCACTCGGTATGTTAGCGCTTACACCAGCTCTGTCTGTATCCCTCTTGTCAATAGCGTCAAGCCGAGATGAAAGATTCTCGATCCGTTGAGAAATAGAACCAAGTAAAGATGGAATGTCTATTAAGTCTCCTTGTTGGTTAAAGCCAAAAAGGTTCGGGCTGCTTGGGTTAGAGCTACCAGAAGCCATGACAAACTGGTAAATGAAAAACAAAAAAGCAAAACCAAACTGTAAAAATAAGGTAGCTCAAAAACCCACGGAAACCGCAATATAAATCCTGATCGTAAGTTTATTCAATGTAACACAGTACGTTTTCGTTACTGTTACAAACAGTAACTTCTTCAGAGGACTAAACAGAAACATAGTAGCGCGCCAAATTTAAACTAAAAAAGGCGTGGTTACTTAAATTGGTGTGTCGTAAACATAAACCACTGGTCAATTATGTAAAAGCGAAACCCCAAATCGAAATAAAAAATCTGTAAAAGTATATAATGACAATAGTAAATGCCATATTATAACCACACAGTGAAAAGAATATTGTATTAAAATCTAAGTTAAAATGTAAGAAACAAAAATACTCCAGCATAAAGATTTAAATAATATGGAAGATAGCCAATTATTTAAATCTTTATGCTGGAGTATTTTTGTTTCTTACATTTTAACTTAGATTTTAATACAATATTCTTTTCACTGTGCGGTTATAATATGACATTTACTATTGTCATTATATACTTTTACAGATTTTTTATTTCGATTTGGTGTCTCGCTTTTACATAATTGACCCGTGGTTTATGTTTATGACACACCAATTTAAGTAACCACACCTTTTTTTGTTTAAATTTGGCGCGCTACTATGTTTCTGTTTATTCCTCTGAAGAAGTTACTGTTTGTAACAGTAATGAAAACGTACTGTGTTACATTGAATAAACTTATGTTCAGGATTTATATTGCGGCTTCCGTGGGTTTTTGAGCTACCTTATTCTTACACAGGAGCACACCAGACTGACCACTGCTAATGCTATCCTGCATCTGTAAGACCATATAGTGATCACAGGTGTAAACAGTAGGGCAAAATTGTCAACATGTCCTCTCACTTTTGTCTCTTCATTGGAAGGGAGGAACAAATCAATCCCACATCACTCCGAGACAATGATTAATTACCTGATCACACGGGGGCCTCCTCCCTCAACCCCCTAACTAGTAAATTTATCAGCTCACTAGTCATCATTCGCAACATAGGTTCATAAATTAATACTAAGCTAACTGCCCTTTGCGAGCCATTTTAAGCCTAGCCAATTAGCCCTTGTGAGACTCAAAGCCTGCACCTTGTGTTTGTAAGGCAAACACCTTAACCATTAGGCCACCCTCCCAACCCCCTATGCAGGTAAATTTGACATCATGGTGATGGTCCAACAGAATGGCGGTAACAAACATAAATGAAGGAACACAGAAACAGGGATGTAGGAATGAACTCTATTGCTGCTATCATTTCAGTGGCTCCTGCCTTATCTTTTGCTGTGTCTTAGTTGTTAAGGAAGACCAAAAGCCTGAAATTTCATAAGCCTGAAAACTCAAAAGTCTAAATCCCATAAGACTGAAAACAGATAGGATACATATACTGACTGAAGACACCACAAAACAGATTATATTCCACCAAATATAAGCAAGGGGACAAGCCCCCCTGCACCCCCCACACCCCTTGCTACACACACATATATATATATCAACTCCAAGATTGCACTTCACTACACAAAAGTGCAATCTCAGAGTTGATATATTTAATTAACAGGGGGTGGGGGACTGCAGGGGGGCTTGCCCCCCTGCCCATACTAGGTGAAAACTGCTATCCTTTGTCTTATATCTGTTTTTGTGTCATTTTTTGTGTTCTGTATATTTTCAGTCTTATGGGATTCAGGCTTTTGAGTTTTCAGGCTTATGAAATTTCAGGTTTTTGGTCTTCCGGCTTATGCAATTCCGGCTTGTGATCATTCAGGTTTCTGAATTGAAACCATATATATATATATATATATATATATATATATATATATATATATATATATATATATATTCCCCCAGTATGCACTTACAATTCATAGGTTCATAGGTTCATACTAGGCTATCTGCCCTGAGGCATTTATAAGCCTAGCCCGAGTGTGTTTGGCTTTCGCCACCCTTTGATTCGAGTTTACCGTGCCCTTTTTAAGGTTAGTTTACCATGCCTCTGTCTAGTAGTGATGCTGAAGTAATCCCCGGGGTAAACCTACGATCCCCCATCCACTCATCAAGATTCTTCTTGAAGAGAGTCAGTGAGGGGCTCTGCCTAACATGGACTGGGATTCTATTCCAGAGCAAGGGGAGCCTCTGGGTTATGAATCTATCCCCCCAACATGTTCTGTTTATTTCTGTGCAGAGGTTCAGATCCCTCGAGCGCGTAGCTCTAAGGGATTTGGATTTTCTGAGGTGGAGCAAGTTCATTAATTCTGGGTTGGACATAGCTTTATATGTCAGGCATAGATCGCCTCAAAGTAGGTGGTATGCAACTGAGTAGAGCTGGAATTTTTTTAACCGAGCAGCATATGGCATATGTTTGAGTCCTTTGACTCTTTTTGTGAGGTACTTTTGGGGTCTTTCTAGTTGCTGCAGGTGTCGGGTAAGGTATATCCCAAAAGGGGCATTGTATTCTATTATGGGCCTGATTAGGGCTGCATAAAGGGGCACTATGACCTCCTTTGATCGAGATGTGAATTCTTTCATGATAAGGTGGGCTATGTAGAAGGTTTTTCTAACCACTTTGGCAATGTGGTTATCAAAGGAGAGATTACTATCAACTTGGGTCCCCAGATCCCTAATTACTTTCTCCGTGCTTAATGGGTTTCCACCTATGTGATAATTTGTGGGTACTTTGTTTTTGCCAAAGGGTATGACTATACACTTTTTGGCATTTAGCTTTAGACCGTGGCTCTGGCACCAGTTATCCATCTCTGTGAGACCTTTGTGAAGGATGCTCGTGTCAGCTGGAGAGTCAATTATGGCTCCCAGTTTGCAGTCATCTGTGAACTTGGTCAGTCACAGTCCTCCCGTGTTAGCCTGTACCTCGGAAAAATATATACCGAACAAGAGAGGTCCCAGGACTGAGCCTTGTGGGACACCACTTGTAACCGGTTTTGAGTCAGACATGGCTCCAGCAATTCTGACTCTGTGGGTTCTGTCTTTGAGCCAGTTTGCAACCCATCTTGTGACATAGGGGTTTATATTTAAGCTGGATAGCTTATCTATGATGCCTGAATGGGGTATTGTGTCAAATGCCTTCGCGAGGTCCAGATAGGCTGTGTGAACTACCTTCCCTTCATCTATGGCCTTGGTGACTGTTTCAAAGAAGTCAACCAGGTTCAAGAGGCAGGATCTGCCCTTGACAAAGCCGAATTGGGTAGGATCTAGTGTCTGTAGGTCCCCAATGTCATTGTTTATGAGTTCCATGATGATCCTCACCATAGCCTTGCAGACTAGGCTAGTCAGGCTTATGGGGCGGTAGTTTCCAGGGTCCGTTGAGGCACCACCTTTGTGGAGAGGGACCACTGTTGCTGTACGCCATTCATTGGGTACATATCCTTTAGTAAGGCTGAGATTGTACAGCATTTTTACATGAGGGTTTAGTTCTTCTTTGAGTTCGTGTAGTACGCAACCCGGGACACCATCCGGTCCCATTGAAGCAGTGTTTTTTGCTTTGGAGAGGGCGGCTTTCACCTGAGCATCTGAGATGCTAGGGGGGCTACACTCTGCTGGATAGATATTTGCTCTTTTGGGGGGGAGAAGTTTGCACTAAACCTGTCTGCCAGGATGTTGGCAATGTCTGTGGGTTCCGTGAATTTTTTGTCATTTAGAATCAACTCTGAGCATATCTGGGAGATGCACCCCAGGTTCCCAACATAGCTAAAAAAAGCCTTGTGATAGTCCTTAGTGTCCTGTGCAATTTTTTTCTTGAAGCTGGCCTTGGAGGATTTTATGAGGGATCATACTTTTTTGCTAGTACTGACCAGAGATGCCTTCCCTTTTAGGGATTTTGCTCTATCATGTAGTAGCTTCCTTCTTCTGTTGTACAGCTTGTTTATGGCTAGGGTCCACCAGACTGGACGCCTGCCTTTGGATGATTGGGCCCTGGTTTTGTTAGGGATAGCATGATCCATGCATTCCTGGAGGTGTCCATAGAATGCATTTATATAGGATTCAGCTGTTTGGGCCATAGTTTCCCCTGGCCCCGGGGCCTTGAAGGATTCCACCTCTGTTTTGAGAAGTGTGAAGTTCGCTTTTGAGAAGTTTTTCACTGTGGTTTTCTGGGCTGGGGGTGAGGACGGGTTTTGGATATCTAGTGAGATTAATTTATGGTCTGATCTTACCAATGAGGGGTTTACTTCTGGTATGGAGCATAGAGTCCCCATGTTGGTAATGATCAGGTTGAGTATGTTAATCCCCTCTTGTGGGAGTGGTGACTAGTTGTTCCATGGCATTTGAGTTTATAAATTCCAGGAACCTTTGGACTAGGGTGTTGGGGCTTGAGTAATGCTCCCAGTCTATGTTTGGGTAGTTGAAATCACCCAGTATGATGGTGTTTGGAGAGATCTTCATGTTCTCCAAAGTTTTCAGGAAAGCTGAGTGGGATTCCTGATTTTGAGAGGGTGGTCTGTAGCATGCTATAAATTGAAAAGCAGTTTTGCCCACTGTTAGTTGCACATGGATGGTCTCCGATGCTTCGTGCAACGCCACTAACCTGGAGGTGTGGGTATCCTTGATAAAAATGGATACTCCCCCTCCTTTTGTGGTTTGGTCTGAGTTTTGGGGCCAAAAAGCATGATATGAGGTATAACCTGGTAGTACTGGGGTGCTCTCTGGAGCCTTGAACTAGGTCTCTGTCACTGCATATATGTCGATGTTCTCCATACTGAGGAGAGCTTCAAGTGCATGCATCTTGAGGTTTAGACTTCTGGCATTTAGCAGCATTACCCTTAGTTTTTTGTTCATTGTGCTGTTTATGGAGGTGGGTTTGTCTTTTGAGCCTTGCCTAAAAAAGGCACTATGTGGGGGTGGCAAGAGCCTTTGCCAATATCCGAAAGCCCAGGGTGACAGGTGCAAGCCGTCCCTAGCGAAGCAACATGGCTTGTCGAGCATGTCATCCCAGGCTGACAGACACTGGATCCCCTTTGAATGACACCAAAATTTTAGCCAATTGTTAAAATCAATCATTTTGTCTTTGTACTGCGGCATCATTCTAGGTGAGGGTAATATGCTACTAAAGGTCAGGGTCATACCGGCCTGGGCTACATGATCAGAGAGCTCCTCTATGTCTCTTTTCATGTAGTCGAGGGAGGTATGTTTTGGGTCATTCACACCAGCATGTACTATGACTGAGTCATATTTGTACTTACTTTGTAGTGACCTGAGTGCTTGCATTATGTGGTGGATCCTAGTGCCCGACAGGCAGCTCACTGTGACCTTCTCCTTGTTCAGCCTGGTGAGCGGGACATCAGTGTGTCTGACTATAGAATCACTTATTACGAGTGTATCAGGTGTGTTATTCAGCCTTAAGAGCTATGACTGCTTGGCACACTGACTTTGTGAACTATGTGTTGCATGTGTTTTGTTCTGTGGTAGCATTTGCTTGGATGTCTGCTTTGGAGGTCTCTGCTGCTTAGGCAGATTTTTATTTAGAGCCTCTGAGTATGTTTTTGTGTGTTTATGTGTTTGGTTTGCTGATGTTGTAGGACTATGTGAGACTGGATTTGTGTTGTGAGATTCCCTTCTCCTCCTGACTGGTTACACCAGTTCTGAGTTGAGAGAGTTCAGCCTCCAGTTTGGCTATATAGTTGCATCTCTCACATATATTTGAACCTGTTTGGAGGAGGAGAGGGTTGTCCGAGAACATGAGGCAGTTGTAACATTGCCTCAAGATTCCCAGATTCACCAGCTGAACTGGAAAGGAAACTATTAACTGACCTTTGGACATGCTAGAGTAATATAGGGAACTCTTATCACTGAATTAAAAAGGACCAATGGTGGACGAGGTGACTGTAAAGAGTCTATGAGGATGTAGTTCTTTTAGTTTATTAGTGCTAACTTGTAGATTTGCTTTTTTGTGCAAGTGCTGGGCCTTAGATTGATTATAGGGTGTTTAGTTTGAGAAAATAGAGTAGTTCTAAGGGAAAAAGTGAAGAGCAGACTTTGTGGAGCCAAGAATAGTTTAAACCCAATTAAGCGGTGCTGCCCGATGCTGCGCTATGCGCACAATCGCGCAAAGCTGTGCTAACGTGGGTTTTTTTATGCAGGGAACTTCAAAGAGCTAGAAATGGCCCAAAATGGCCAATTACTACAGATTATTGTGCAGAGGTCACTCCTTCAGGGGCAGATAGGCTGCTCAAGGCTCCCCACTCCCACTGGTGAGCAAAGAAATTCCCCTCTATCCAAGCAAGGAAATGGGCAACACAGGAACTATTCAAAAGTCCAGAATACAGCAAAGCCTGTATAGGGGACTATTCTAGCCAAGGAAAGGTGGGAAACAAGGATATATATTTTTTTTTCAGGAAAACAGCAGATAAATCACAGTATAATTAATGCACAGGCTAGCGCACTTGAGTGGGCAGCCTCAATAGTTAAAAATACAACAAACAAACTTTTCAGCAAGTGCAGGTAATGAAAACACAAAAACAAGCTTAGAACAGTTAAATCAGCAGTGTAAACTCGCTTTTCGGCGAGAAAAGACAGTCACACAGTTAGAGACAGAGAAAATATACTTATATCTGGATAGCAGTCTTTTTGTTTCTCTGCTGCTAGCACCAGTCTGCAGGACCACGAGGAGCTGTTGCTGAGTAGGATAAGCGAAAAAAATGCTCCAAGGCGGGTTTTTTATTCAGGGAACTTCAAAGAGCTAGAAATGGCCCAAAACGGTCAATTACTACAGATTCTTGTGCTGAGGTCACTCCTTCAGGGGCAGATAGGCTGTTATTCAGTTATTCCAAGAATCACAATTATGGTGCATGGCATTTGAATGGGCACCTTTGTTTGCGAATACAAAATATGGGGAAGTAAAGTGTGTTTTTCCCTCTATTAATGCACATCTTTCTAATCCAGTTAATCATTTCATTTCATATTTCACACTGTAATTGCTTATTGTTGTCTGCAATGACTGAGGTATGAGGATTAAAAAGGCATTTCATTTAGTTGCATAAACTATTATTAAAAGCATTTGTTATAATGTTGAGATATCCACTGCAGTTGCTAATTAAATTTAATATAAAGATAGAGCTATTGCGTGGGTGTAAATTTATTATAATCCCCTCATAGTTCTCTGTCAGTTTACATTTAATCTCCATCTCTGAGTACCACAGAACTCCATGCTACGGCTTTAGACAACATAAAAGCCATCCTGCATTCTGACTAGGGCTGCTACCTTGAGAAGAAGCAAAAACCTGACAAAAGCCAAACCTTTTGCTGTACCCATTGCCCCACCTATTTCAGTAAGTCAATGTGCTTTGCTCTCATGTAATAGATTTGAAGAAATAATAAATACAGTAAATGCAATAGGTAAATGCATAATCGTGCTGCACGTTAAACAATATTTGTGATATTGTTTTAGCAACTAGTTTGTTTGTTGAAAATATTACAGTAGATAAGCACGGGGGCCTAAATATTTACTGAGGAAAAGAGGAAAGGAAATGGAATGACTATTTGTACACCGATTCCTGCAATGTGGACTTTAGAATTTTCCTGGATCCAGGATTTATTCATATCTACAGCATTATTTATACTGAAGACAAAAATATATGTCAGTTTACCACTGAGAATATAACTTTTAACTGGGGGACACTTTGGTTAAACTTCTACAAAAAATGTTCAGACATTTTGTGTATTTCTTCTGAGAAGCATCATGAAAAAAATTCCTTTGACTGGTCTGTCTGCTTTGATCACATTTCACAACACGCAGGATGCCAGTTAAAACAATCAAAAGAATATCCTGACAAATAATTTAAATGAAATATGAAATGCAAGTCAAACAGAAATATACTTCAGAAATATGTTAGCTCTCAGAATGACCCAAAATACCTGACAACTACTTAATAAAACAGAATTTCTAACAGATACACTGATTTTTATGACTTGCAGGAAAATTTCCTGACAGGGGGCAACTCTAATTCTAACAGATATTAACATCTGCGCTGTTTACCAGCTGAAGCTTGCTGTCTGTTTAAATAGATTCTTTTTGCAGTGAGACAGTATTCTGAGTGCCAGAGCATGTAATTCCTGATAGAACATTGTAAAAGTGGAGCTCTGTACCATTTCATATAGTACACGGCTTTAAAAACGTATTGTGGTTAGCAGATAATAAAAACACATCATTTAAACAGCACAGCAGAAAACTTCCACAAGTAGGAGTGTCTGAAAATGAATGTTTTAGGAAAGAATGAACAAAATCCTTAATTAGGGGAAAGCAGCTGTTGGTCGATAGTTGTGTGAGCTAGTGAAGACTCATACCATATCAGGATAGAGTGATGTCAAGGGAAAATTTAGTAGCTTGATAAAGGGTACTTACTAACTGCGGGTATGTGAAGCTACTGTAATTAACCTTGTGCTTAGAATGGAAGCATTAGAAGGGAAGGGGGAGAGCGCAGAAGAACTAAACTACTGCATGTATGAATATTTGGTACAGACCAGGTTCGAAGCTAACCTTGAATATTTAATAGCAAGCATTTAACAAAAAAAGCAGGTACTGTAAAGTGAAAATGAAGGTGGCAATAGGAACCAAACAGTAACCTAATGAGAGAATGAATAACTGAAATTTAGTATCAGACAGCCCACACGACTAGTAAAACAATATTTTCCTGTATGCATCTGATCCTGCTGAATTTGATTTGTTCAAGCAGCATGCATGTATGGGCAAAATTAGTTAGTGGAACAACTCACTATGAGATATCTGATCACCTGTGTAAAGTTAATAAACGGAACAGGACATCAACAGAATGCCTGATGTGTAAATTTGTGCTCACTGTGCTGTAAATGTCTGTACAGACTGCTTTAATTACTAACAGTACTATAACGCATAGGAGCCAGGTGAGAGTCCATTCAGAATATGTCACAGTACTATACAGCACTAAGTGCACATTTCTTTTTCTTTTTTTTTTGGTATTGCTGGGCTTGTTTACCCTTTAGGATAGGAACTACACACACCTTGCTGCAAAATGTATTTATTATTTACGGATTTTGTTAACTAGGATAGTCTGAGTAGGCAGGACCCATACAGATGCCTGGGAGGAAACCTCCACCTGAGCACGTTACAATGCACAGATACTATATTACAGTCACAGATACAGTGATAGAGGTTCTGGCAGTTGTCGAACATGTTACAATAAAGAGAGAGTAGTAAAGCATTACATTCACATAATACAACAACATGGGCATATTGGCAGTTACAACAGAACACAGATGACATATAACATTCATTTACAAATATGTCAACATCAGTGATCAATAGCAGCTTAATACCGAATATTTCTAAGGAGGAGACGACATGCTGAATCGCTATGTATTTCTTACTGCAATTGAAAAAAAATACATGTATACAATAACATTTCTTTTGCTATACAATGATGCATGTAGAGTCACAGGTTTCAAGATAGCTTATTAGATGGATTTTAAAGAAATGTAGTAATAGTGAATCATTAGTGGCTGCTTGTACAGAAGATGAGAGTTTTTTTTTTTTTTTAGGAGGGTCAAAAGTAATGAGGAACTGTCAGGTCCAGATTCAGTGAAGGTACTTCCTTTCAGAACATTTAAAGGTTATACTATTAGAGCAAGTTCACGCTTCTTCTTTCAGCTTTTTCCCGGTTAGGGGTCGCCACAGCAGATCACCTGTCTGCTCATGATTGGCAGTGGAGTTTTACAGAGTCGAGTTGCCAGTCCAGCACCCAACCTTCCACAGAAGGCACACACATGCACACACTCACACCTAGGGCCAATTTGGAGTATCCAGTCCACCTACAGCAAGTCTTTGGGATGTGGTAGGAAACTGGAGCACCCGGAGGAAACCCACACAACCACAGAGAGGACATGCAGAGTCTGCACAGAAGGCAACCCAGCCAAGAATTGAACCAGAGAACAGTGGTGAGCATATTATCAAGCTCTAGCCAATTATGGGATCTCAGAGAAGGACAGTAATGTGCTTTGGCAGAATAACCAGTGATACATTTTAAGGGGCCACAATATGCTTGAAAGAGCTCAGGTTTGAGGGGAAATGCTAGTTATGAAAATGGAGCAGTATAACACCTTAGAAAGGAGGAAAGTGAACAATGTGCTTAAGTGAGCGTGTAACTTCCTACAACGGCAAATGTTATGCTAGTCATATGTCCTAAACCACTTAGCAGTGAATCAAAGATAATGCCTTGTAATATGAAGACAGAGAAAATTTCCAAAGAATTTTAATTTTGTGTTGTGAATTGTGAATTCATTGGAATATGGCTTCTGATAAATAGTTGGGAAGAATAACACGAATCATGTTTCTGGTATTTGGTTTCAAGTGTGAATCTAATATCCAAGATTTGATACTGGTAAAAGATTTTTAGGTAGCTACTGTGTGTGTGGTTAAGAAATTTGAAGAACAGACCAGTGAAGCCATTACTATACTATATGATGGATGCTGGATAACACACTATAGCCATGTTGTTCACAAAGATTATGCACAGAAGCAGCCGTAATATAATGGAACTCCCTGAGGTGAAATACTGTAAAGGTGACAGGTGAATACACCATCTCGCAGGTGGTGTGCAGTTGGCTAATTATCTGTTAAACTGCAGGAGGTTGTTCATGGAGATGGCAATCAAAATTAATCATTCTGATGTATTCATTGTTGTTTAGTTGTTGATGGATCAGGTTTGCAAATGTCAAGACAGCTGCTTCTATTTGGAATGTAATGGGTAGAGGGGTAGATTAACAACTGATTAATCCTCTTCCAGAGTGCTTTAGAGACAGAAGGAAGGAAGGATAGATATGTCTCAATACTGAGTTCAGTAGATGGACCTCCTTTGTGTTTCTAGCACAGTTATTGCAGTTTCCCAGGAATTTTATAGATCTCCTTAAAGTATGGATACTGGGAATGCTATAATATCAGTATGGAATTTTTTTTATGTGATGAGGACGAACACCGTCTAATGAAACAGAGTATACTTTACCCCATTTAGGAGATTTTTAATGTTTATAGTTTGCACCTGAGAGAGATTGAGGAGGTACATTGTTACTGCAGGAGTTGGTGCTAAGATGAAGGTTGACTGATGTGAGGATGCTGGTGCGTAACACAGAACTATAAAGGGAATATAACATTTAAAAAATTTAAAATTGTTTCACTACAAAAATTAAGCAATCTGTCACACTGACAATGTATTAATTACATTTACCTTTCATAATGTTGATCCATTTTACTTCTAGTGTATAGAGAATCATGTCATGCATTACTGTACCTAAAAAGTTATATATATTAAAATCAGAGTAAAGCAGATTGTTTTCATTCAGTTACCCCTTGGTTAAGAGAAACAATGTGCCAATTTTATCAAAACTACATATTCTCCAACTTCATTTTAAGAATAAAGTACAATACAGTTGCCACCTCAGCTCCGGTCTACTGATAAGGAATAAAATGGCACTTTTCAGGCTGGTAGCCCACCTGTCATCTGAAAAACGAATTAGTGCTGTTTATCAAGCTGCAGAACAATCCTTCATGGAAATGTTTCAAATAATTTGAACACTGTGGTCTAGGTTGCAATGAGGAATTACTTTGGTCAAACATTTTTTTGTGTTATAACACAATCATTTTGTTACACAAACCTGACAAGGATGTGTCACATTAATCTAAGATGTTTAATAAAACACATTTCTTTTAAAAAATACTTACTTTAACAAAAAAACGTAATCACACAGTGATGCTAATTTTATGTTTAGCTAATTGTAATCAAAAGTCATGCAGATGTAAAACCAAACACAGCTAATGGAAGTCAACGACTCTGTTTGTGAATACAGTTGATGTACCGAAACCAGTGACAGCTCAGTACATTAAAGCCAATCTTATCCAGTGATTATGTCCTGAAGGCTACACTAGCAGCTCTGTGAGAGAACACCCAGCATATGGCCACAGCACCTCAAATATTGTAGATGCATCAGTATCCTTGTTAAAGCCCAAATTAGTTACCTTTTTGCGGTACTGCTACAGAATGCACCAACAAATGGCTAATTTAAAATAAAATTCCCTCATCGATTGCAAAACAACAGTCAGTTTTATAACGTGTTAACTGCAGGTCAGGTCAGACAAAATTTGGTAACATTTCATTATAATAAGCCCCAGTAACTGTAACGTAATCTCCATCTGTATCTAAATATCTTGATTAGCTTATAGTACAGAAGTACAAGTGGGGACACACATATCAGACAGCATTTGTGTAAGCAATACTTAAGTAATATAACTTCAGCCCATATCCTGTCTAATGACAATGTAGGCTTCCTTCCCACTTGTACTGATATCCTGAGGAAAAATGACCTGCTGTCAGAAGATGGAATTCTCATCAGGGAGTCATATGACTTAGTTCAGTTACATATCTGTTGCAAGTCAGATGTTCAAAATATTTATTATATCTACGAATGTCAGTGGTATTATTAGATGGAAAATCCAAACTGCATTTGCCCACTGCCGTTTCTTAATCAAGCATTTGGAAAGTATTCCTCAGTGTGCTGTGCATGCATGACTACATTTTATATTCATAACAGAGCTTTATAATTGTGAAGGAAAAATGCATCTTGAAATATACATGTATAATACATAAGAAAAATAGATAGGCTAGCTGCTCTGTTATATACTAAGTGATGAAAAAAGAGAGAAATAAAATGAATTGCCAGCCCAATATAATTCATACTTAATGTAAGAGAAAGGAATTGCAATGTAGCATCAAGATGGTTAATACCTTGTGAGCTAATAAGCCATCTGACAAGACCAAGCAGGGGAACATTAATCAGGGTTTTCCTGTATAGTATCTGAAATCTGTAACTTACAGGACTATTCACCATCACCATGCAGGAGTATTCTCATTGTTGTACAGAAAGAAAAATGGCCCCATAGATTTCTAATCTTCAAAACTATCCCTGTTCAGTCACTGGAACGGAATATTTGGAACTCATAAGACAGTTTACTGAACTGCAATTTCTCCAACAGAAGCATTCACTAACTAGGAGAAAGAATTTCAAATAGTGTGTGGTCAAGGGCTGATGCTTCTCTTGGCAGATGGCAGAACTCTCCCTCGGAACTACACTTACAGACTAAAGCCTTCACAAGTATTGGAAAAGAAATAATGGTTTTGAGTTTTTTATCCTCCTTAAGATTTCCATATGATCTCTGGACAGAATCTCAAACTGGAAAAGTCACATTGGCTAAAATCCTCTTACATTAAGCACAGTGATAATATTTAATTGTGGCCATGCAGGTCAAAGAACAGCTCTGTTTCTTGCTTGTAAATGTCTAAATGCACTGGAACACAGATGTGATGTCACACTGGGTTAACACAGGTTTTACATTACAACTTACCAAGCTTTTGGACTGCACAAGAATTTTGTCGGGTTTATAACCTGAAAAGCATGTGTTAGTCTAAAAGTTAAAGAATGTATGTTGTAAAACCTATGTTCACTCAATAACAGGTCTAACATTACTCATGTGTTCCAGTGTTTTCTGCCAGATGGCCATGTTGGCATGTTTCCTTTCTTTAATTTAAGCTCATATAGCTATAAAATCACTTGGACAACGCAACATTGGCAAATATAAACTTCACATACATGCATGCACTAGAGTCTGCAGTACGGGATTAAAGAAACTGGTCGTTTCTGATTTTTATTATACCTGTAACATTTAGACCATTTAAAAGATGGGCATGGGAAAGGCTAATAATGTGGCAGTACACATCGTCAGTGACGCAAGTGTTACGTACTGTGTTTTCTAGCTTGTGTAACTAAATACGTAGGGGATCAAATTTCACAGCAGTGTGTGTGTGTGTGTGTGTGTGTGTGTGTGTGTGTGTGTGTGTGTGTGTGTGTGTGTGTGTGTGTGTGTGTGTGTGTGCGTGTGTGTGCGTGTTTGTGTGTGTGTGAGCGTGTGTGCTCGTGCATGTGCGTGCATGTGTGTGCGTATGTGCGTGTCCGTGTGTGTGTGCATGTGTATGCGTGTGTGTGTGTGTGCGTGTGTGACCGTGCATGTGCACGTGTGTGTGCGTGTGCATGTGTGTGTGTTCATGTGTGTGTGTCTTCCTTCAACTATCACGCTGGAGACAATTTTTGGCCTTGTAACTCAGGGGTTAGAGCACTGGTCTAGTAAACCAGAGTCATGAGTTCAAATCTCATCAAGGCCTCTGCCTGTCCTTTAAAATGTCTAAGTTAGTCTAGGGGGCTGGTATGTTGATTAATGTGTTTACTTTACAGACAGAAAGTGCAGAGTTTGATTCTCAAATGGGATAACTGCCTACACTTAAAATGGCCCACAAGGGCAGTTAGCCTAGTACTAATATATGAACTTATGAACTCAAGCAATGTCAGGTTAACTCTTACATAATAAGAATGAACAAGGAATCATTGTTAGCTGTAAAAATGTTACATGTAAATATATATTTTAAGTACTGCTTTGCATTTTGTAAACTTAGGATGTACTAGACTAAAAGACAAGTGTGTGTGTGTGTGTGTGTGTGTGTGTGTGTGTGTGTGTGTGTGTGTGTGTGTGTGTGTGTGTGTGTGCGTGTGTGCGCGCGTGCATGTGTGTGTTGCATCTGTGGGAAATATAAAAGTATGAGGATGGGATCAGAAAAATACTCACGGAGGGAAAGGAATTAAACTTGTTGTAGCCTGAACATTCCAGCCTCCGTATTACAAAGACACTGAGAAAGAGAAAAGGAAGCAGGCAAGAAAAGGTTATGGGTGGCAAAAACAGAATCATTGCAGATTTTGACAAAAAAAAAAAGAAAAAAAAGAAGCAAACAAAAATATATAAAAGCAATGTTCAAGATTCGTAGTAGATACTTCAACAGCACAATCAATTAGGTATAATATCCTTATACCTTATTGGGTTATTCCATGGAATTTGTCATATCAGAATATGACTCATGACTGGCAAAATACAAATTTTATTCCAGAGCTATTGCAGAAAATGATAAGGAGTAAGGAACAAATGCCCTGTTGTGTTATGAATGAAGGTATTGCAAAGTGTAGTACAAATGAGCCCTCCACTTTTCATTCCAAGTGGAAAAAACACAGATTTATTGCCTGTGTATCGCAGTGACTTGTTTTATTGCATGCAGCACAGCAGTGTGGTCTTGTCAAGTTAGTGATCCCTCACTGGCAAGATGGTATATTGCTTTATATCTGCTACATTTGCTTGTGGGAGTAGTAGAAGGCATCACATCTCCAGGTACCTCTCTGCTTACTGCTGTGATCTTTCAGTTGCTGTTGCTGTGCTGTACTACAGAAGCCACTTGGTAGTATGGTGGTCTGACAGTACGTAAATGAGGTACATTGTTATCTGTGTTTAAGAACTGTACCCATGCTACTCCAGTAACCTAGATGGATAAAGCCTGACTATAACCCAGATGATACAGCACTGATTAGCAATCTGACATACTGTCAGAATGTCAGGGAGGATGGGCATGCCAATCCTCAGGGAAGAATTATTCATTAAACCCTGATGGAGACTGGGACTTACAGCAGTTGCCTGTCTGGGGTGGGAGGTAGCCAAGAAAGCAGAACTACTCTGAGACCTAAGTAACCATTGCCTGCCAAGCCTCAGAGTATAATGTTACAACACCTTGGGGGTGTAAAACTTAATAAAAAAACCTTGGTATAAAGGGCAATGTATGTGAAGTTGCTAGCTCTTAGTTGTGCTCTAGCTTTCCACTTCCCCTTTCCAAACTGACAATGGGTGAGAGCTAATGAGGGGATCTGAGTCAGGAGCACAGGAACAGTACCAAACAGGAGGGTGTCAACTGGAGGCCCACCAGGGACAAAAAAAAAACTGTACCCATATAGTCAAGTTATA
Source organism: Protopterus annectens (assembly GCF_019279795.1). Lineage (NCBI taxonomy): Eukaryota > Metazoa > Chordata > Ceratodontiformes > Protopteridae > Protopterus > Protopterus annectens. The sequence continues at coordinate 958,685,801 of NC_056725.1, forward strand.
CAAGATGTAATCTGGCTATTGGATTCCATGCAATAACTTGTGAAATACTGACTGCACCTTTTCATATAGCCCTCGCTAGTGTAGGAATAGGTAGCTGTTCCTTTAATTTATAGATCTTACACTACCCAACACCAGGCACAGTATAAGTGTAAAACACATTGCAGCCCTGTGATATGGAAAATGGATTCGTCATCGCCACTAAACACTGTAGTTTGCTGTGAGGAAGATGTGTTTTGTTGAATCTGATAAAATGAGAAATCAGCCATACAGTCATTGTATTTCTTGCCTACCTCTCATCACTCTGAAAACCTAAATTGTAATGGACTGAAAATATGGAAAGGTGTCACTAAAAAGGTATCACTGATTTGCCCCTTTCTATAAGGTACAACAAACTTGGAGGTAGTACATTTGGAAGTAAGGGGTTTGGCCACAAATCCTCACATTATGGATAGTATGAATCTACCTCCCACAAAAAAATACTTCAATATTTTCTGTTTTCATAATTTTGGATGTCTACAATTTCAGGCATCAAAAGTATGCAGGGAGCTACATAACTCTGTTAAAAGAAACAATAAAAGAAAAAAAATAAAATTTTGCACATGCACTCTGCTGCTTTGGTTGTGTTGCATGGTAAATCATATAATATATATATTTTTTGTTTTCTTTTCTTTTTTGTCTGTTTGTTTGTTTGTTTGTTTGTTTGTTTGTTTGTTTTGTAAAGAGAGTGAAGAAGGCAGGGCAATCCCTCAAAAGCCTCCCCCTCTCTATCTCAGAGAAACAGTGACTGAACAATGAATGAATAATATGCATGTGATGAACAAAGATATACCCAGTGCAGGTTCTGCTGGGTATGGGCATGATGCATCCTTATTAGTTTTTAGAAATATAGTGTAAAGGGAAAATGTGACACTATTCTGAAATGTTTAACTTAACAAGAAGTTTCTGGTGTATTATCCCCACAGTCAGGGAACAAATAAGAAAGGAAAAGAAAACAAAAGGCACTTCAAGGTTAGTCTTGTAAGATGCAGATAATGTATTTGATCAGAATACATCCTGGGTGTGCTTCAAAGGGTAATTCTGAAATCACTATAGCACAGCTCCATTGTAGCCCAACTCATTTAGCTGGGGGAAAAAGTAGAGAATGACCTAGTAGGTCAGTGGCTTCACAGAAGTGCAGAAAGATGGCTGCTGTTTAAAGGGCTTTGGCATAGCCAGAACTGGCAGCCACACAGCTAACTAATCTGATCAGAGCTGTTTGACTGTAACCATGCTACCTGCTTGTTAGAAGGCTATGGGGTTATTATTAAGAAACTGGACATGAACAGCCATTCTTGATACCTTTAGCAGTAGGCTCAGTATTTTTACAAACCTGTAATTTTCATGTTTATGAAATTCATCTCTTTTGCTGATATGATCTTGGTTTCTTGGAAAGCAACATTTTGTACATAGTGAATTGAGATGGCACAACTGATGAGATTATAATGGTTAGTCTGTCCTTTCAACTGACATTCTCGTTCACTTACAGAGGAATTACAGAGAAATATTTTCAAGTTTGAGAAGTGTCAGTAAAGATGACAGTTAATTTTTTTTGCAGTGTCTCTTGCATATTTTTCTTTATATAACTTAAACCATATACGAATAGTTCTTGAAGATGAATCAACAGCTGAGATAACATTTTAAAAGTGGTCATTTGTGATTATTAAGTCTTGTCTACCTTCCTTCTACCTTCACGCATTGAGTTGGTCACATTTTCATTGTTCTTGGCTTGCAAAAGTTACTTTTAGTGACTCTCAGGTTTATTCACCTTCAGGGTAAAATAAGGCTGCGTAGGTATATGGTCCTAGGGAAGAGAAAGTCTGCAAATTCATACCATACTACATAGTCAAGCAGCTGTTAAATTTAAGCCTGAATATCTTTATCCCTTCAGTGGGTATGAAATAACAGACAAATGCTAAAGGTACCTTATTAAGAGTGTTTTCCTTGGCATAAAAAAATTCAAATGTGATAGGTCAAACAATTCAAGAAGAAGGGGACAAATTACCAAAGAAAGCATTGTGAGAATTCATTCAGCTCTAACAGGTTCAGTGCTAACTTTACCCCCCTCTCACCCCCTAAAGGGCCCATCTCTATACCGGAAGAATGCAAAGTTACTGTAATCACAGCTACACAGGTAAAAACCCCACTCTCCAAAGCCAAGAACACAGCATCCATGGGACCTGACAACATCCCAGGCTGCATTCTATATGAACTACAGAATGAACTGTCACCCCACCTAAGCACCAAATTCAGTCATAGCCTTACCTCAGGCTTTGTGCCTACTGAATGGTGCACAGAGACAGTTATCCCACTCCACAAGGGGGGAGCAACCAGGAACTACCACCTCATTAGCCTAACGAGCTTGATCTGCAAGGTCATCATGGAACTTATAAACAAAGACATTGGTAATCTCCAAACTCTGGACCCCTCTGGGTTTGTAAAAGGCAGATCATGTCTCCTAAACCTGATAGACTTCTTTGAAGCAGTCACCAAAGCCGTAGACAAGGGTAAGGTGGTTCACACAGCCTATCTAGATCTCGCCAAGGCTTTTGACATCATCCCCACTCTGGAATTATAGATAAACTCACTAAACTAGGTATAAATCCCTATGTCACAAGATGGGATGCCAAATGGCTCACTGACAGAACCCACACTGTGAAAGCAGCAGACTCCAAATCTGACTTCAGACCAGTGACAAGTGGAGTACCACAGGGTTCAGTCCTGGGTCCTCTCCTGTTTGGTATCTACTTTTCTGAAGTACAGGCTAACGCAGAAGGTCTTTGGCTAATGAAGTTCGCAGATGACTGCAAACTAGAAGCCATAATTAAAACTTCTAACAATGTGGACATCCTACAAAAGGGCCTCACTGAGACAGATGCCTGGTGTCAAAGCCATGGCCTCAAGCTCAATGCCAAAAAGTGCATTGTCATTCCTTTTGGTAAAAACTCTGTACCCATAAACTACCACATAGGCTGTAGTCTACTTAACACCAAAAGTGTGATAAGAGACCTTGAGACACAGGTGGACAGTAGTCTCTCCTTTGATAATCATATCGTCACCGTAGTCAGAAAATCCTTCTACATGGCACACCTCATCACAAAAGGTTTCTCATCCAGGAAAAAAAGAGATATTTGTTCCCCTCTACTCATCACTCATTAGACCCATTATTGAATACAGTGCCCCTTTTGGTATGTACCTCACAAGACATCTACAACAACTGGAAAGGCCACAGAAATACCTCACAAAGAGGATTACTGGCCTCAAACAGATGCCCTATGCAGACTGTCTAAAAAAACTCTAGCTTTACTCCATCGCATATCACCTACTCAGAGGCGATCTCTGCCTAACATACAAAGCTATGTCAAACCCAGAGCTGGTGGACATGCTCCAATTAAAGAAATTCCAATCCTTCCAAGCTACATGCTCTAGTGACCTAAACCTTGTCACCACAATAAACAGAACATGCTGGAGGGATAGATTCCTGTCCCAGAGACTTCCCATACTCTGGAACAGACTACCTATCTATATCAAACAAAGCTCCTCATTAGCACTCTTCAAGAAAAATCTTGATGATTGGATGGGAAATAGGAAATTCACCCCGGAGATCACCTCTGTGGCTCTGCTCGACAGGGGCACAGGAAAATCATTTTCTTAGGTGGCGAACGCCAGGGTACCTTTTTGGCTAGGCTTGTATAGGCCCTAGGGCCGATAGCCTAGTACCTAGCTATGAACCTATGAACATGAGGAAGATGACTATGATAGAATGCCACAGAGAGGATGAAACTGCTAAGTCATGTTTTTTAATATGTGAACATATGGGAATCAGTCTGCATTTAAGAAAATGCATGCTGGAGAAAGGAAATGTTGTGTTTAAGGCATAGTTGTTTTTTAAGATGAGTGGTAAAAATGATGCATTGTGCACTGCATAGCATTAGTAAAAATACAATACCACATATAAGCAGGAACATGAGTAATGGAATAAGATAGCAGACTCTCATCAAACCTGTTTAACAAAACACTTTAAATGAACTAACAAAATGTTGTTTAAACTGTACTCACTAGCTGCCTCATACTTTCACATTTAATGACCACAGATTTTTGAGTATTATTTTTGCAGTTCATCTATAGTGTAAGCCCGACTTCAGCATTAACGAATGCTTGTCTGTTAGATAATTTAATGAGTCCCATTTGGTAACATTTTTCACTCAGAACAGGGCTTGTATAGGTCATCAAGACTTTTGACAACTACTTTTATACAGTAGATATAGATATTCAAGAAGCTGTGCCATGTTGAAGCTGAGAAATTACTCATTTGAAGGCTGTCTAGTAGCTTTATTCAAAGTCTTATGTCCTTGAGTACCAAGGAGTTTCATCATGTAGCCCTCAGGTATCCATTTTCCACTTGTGTGGCTCTGGACACTCACTTAACCCAACAGTGTTACATTGTCACCACTGGAACGAGGCCTAGCTGATTCTTTCTCTTGGCTAGGAAATACATGTATCAAGAAAGAAAGAAAAAGAAAGAAACGCTGACTTGTAGAAAGAACTGCATAAACTATACCAGTTGTCATGTGTTGAGCACGAAAGCAATTTTTAAATGCAGATGACATTATCTTTTTGGAGAATAGCACATGAATAACTCAGGCATGGGCATGCTATAACTGAATACCTTTGGCAATGAAGAAAGACTGACATAGATTACGACCCCATTTCCAGCTTTTAAATGTCCATCTACTAAATTAATGAGAATGTTCTTGCTGAAAAGGAATTTAGAAAAAGGACCATAAATGGATATGATAGTCCAGTCAGATAAGGCAATGCATTTTGGTATCCAAGTCATGTACACTGCTATTTCATTTTTTAAACAACTTTAATAATTTATTACATTTTAAGTTGCAGCATGAGTTAACATATATTAATGGATTTTTTTTTCATTTTTATGTAAAGAAACTCAGTAAAATGTTAAAATTAGTTTTAGATAAAGGTTTTTAGGATTATATAGTGTTTTACTCATGTTTTACATGGTGACAACAACAACATATATTATAATGTCATGTTACCACATAACTTTTCTGAATTTCAACTACATTGAAGCCTGTTTACACTAGATATACTGATACCTGATGCAGTGGAAAAATGTAAGTTATTGGATAAAATATCCAAGTAGCTAAATGGATACAGTTACAACCTAATGCTTAGTAGGCCCTGGGATTGAGTCTGTAGCATTCACAGGATGTTATTCACAAGAACAATAATGCAGTGCTTTATATGACACATTATAGTATCAAGAATATGAAGATACTGAGAAATTAAAACTTGGAATGAAAACATATTTTGGACCACTGTCAATTTTTACTTTTAAGCAGATACTGTCAATTTTACAAAAATCTCAGCATTCACCTGTAGGAAGTTGTTTACACACTGCTAGTGAATGTAATTAGTCCAATATTTTATGTATTACAGCAAGGCACTGATGCCTCCAAAAAGGGTGGGTGGGTAATGGGAAAAAAGCTGAAAGCCATGGAATACATTGGATTTGTACAAAACAAGTGAAGTTAGGAATGGGAAGGAGGCCTGGACTGTATCATCTGGAGAATGATGATGTTAGTCAAGGATATAATTCTGTGAATACTATATACCTGCCCTGCTGTCCTGTTTTAATCTGCACAGAGAAATAAATGCATACATCAGTGTCAAATATCTCCAAGTGCTGTATCAACAAGATAAAAAAATATGAGTTTCAGCTGAGGCTCCAAGCTGCTCTGAGGCAAGAGTATCTATCATTCTATAAAAGTAAATGGTCTACAAAAGGAGAGAACAGCTCTGCAGTACTTTGTAACTGCCTTTAACTATATTTTCTTTCATAAAATAAGGAGGGGAACTTCCAAACTAAATATATCTATTACTTTGTTTTTTTTTTAAATTTGTTGTAAACAGTTTGTCATGTGTCTTATTCTTAGAAACGATCACATCTAAAAGCTGTATCTCATCATATACAACATTTCCAGTAAAAGAGTAAAATACAAAAAATAGTGTTATTTAAATATGGCATGAACTGCCAAAATATCTAACTAGCTGACAATTCCACAGCACTATACATACACACACACACACACACACACACACACACACATATATATATATATATATATATATATATAAAGCACATGGTCTGAGGCAACAAAAACTGAAGTGTTTCTGCATGGACAAGCTGCTTCCTCCCCCCGCACCCTCTGCTAATTATTTATACTAGTTCTGAAATTGCACAATGCCTGGGGAAAGGGCATGTCCCCATACCTTGGGGACTGTATCTATCTATCGATATATATATATATATATATATATATATATATATACACACACACACACACACATATGGTGAGAGAGAGAGAGATCTATGCAAATATGGATAGACAGAAACTCCCGCTGTACTCGGTTGCATACCGCCTACTCAGAGGTGATCTCTGCCTGACATATAAGGCTATGTCCAACCCAGAATTGATGGACATGCTCCACCTAAAGAAAACCTTATCCCCTTGAGCCACATGCTCTAGGGAACTAAACCTCACCACAACAATAAATAGGATGTGCTGGAGGGAGACTTCCCATGCTTTGGAACAAGATTCCAGTCTACATTAGGCAGAGCTCCTCACTAACACTCTTCAAGAGAAACCTTGACGAGTGGATGGGGATAAGAAAGTTTACCCCGGGGATCACTTCAGTGGCTCTGCTGGACAGAGGCACAGGGAAATAATCTAAGGGGGGCGGCGAAAGCCAACACATTCTGGCTAGGCTTATAAATGCCTTCGGGCAGATAGCCTGATACCTGCCTATGAACCTATATATATATATATATATATATATATATATATATATATATATATATATATACATATATACACACACACACACACACACACACATATATATATATATATATATATATATATATATATATATATATATATTCTTTAAAACATTTATAAAGCAGAACATGCACCATAAAATTCAGTAATGTTATACTACATGTTGCCATCACAACACTGACAAAAACAGGTACCACAGAAGCTCTCATTACCATCCCTTTCTCCACTCTAAAATAATCCCTCAGAATAAAATAATTTATTATCTAATATTAACTATAGAAATTCAGCCAACATTCTAACTTTAACCTTGTAAAATAAATGCACCATTGTTTAAAAACCCATAGCCAATTTGCCCATTCTTGTAGAGGAATTACAGTTTAAAGTGACTAAACATTCAAGCTAATAAAGAGCATGGGCTCATTTGCTGTTACCTCAATTAGCATTTCAATGCAATGAAATGTGTCTCTCAAGTAAGCTGCAATGTTACACTTGAAGCCATTCAAAACTTTATCTATTAACATATATATTGGTTTAGTCTTAGAAAATGGTGCTAAAACTTTTGACCTGAATGTCAATTTTCCAAACCTTTATGAAATTAGGGATGCTGAAAAAAGATTGTGACACCAGGGAAATACTGCCAGTCCAGCTATCTGGAATTTTGTAAATAATTATATGTCACTTGAAAATATTAATATGATTTGTATAGAAATGTGACACTGCCAGCCCAGCTATCTGGAATTTTGTAAATAATCATATGTCATTTGTGAATAGTAATATGATTCATATGCTTGTCCTACAAATAAGAGAACTGTATGCTATGTATTGAGCTTCAAGAATGTAACCACAGTGTACCCTACTGGAAAAAACAGAAATCTGTATAAACTATATACCTGTGAAAATGTATGTTTTAATAGTAGAAATTGGAACATACAGAGTTAACTTGCAAGGCTTCAAGAAAATAAGTTGAAATTAGAATGTTTTACGATTGTGTTTTCTGTCAGTAAGCAGACACACTGTCTAGAGCTAGAGGTGTTTCTATTGTCTTGAAACAGAAATAATTACTATGTTTCAAATGTAAAAGTCTTTTTATTGCTCTATGACTTCCTAGCAGCTGCACACTTCTGAGAGATATGTATTTTTGAGACAAGGGTGTTAAAGTCTAAGTCTCTGTTTAGCCTGGGAACTAAAGTCAGGTGACAAAGACTGATGTCATCTGAGCTAACCCAGCAGTAATGTTGATTATTAATTTAAAAACTCTCTCAGAGAACGTCTGTGCATTTTGTATCTTGTCTTGGACCTAGCAAGAACATGCACTCATCTGCATTTGCCTTGCTCTCTAAGTTAGTCATTTTGGGCATAATATCTTTTTGATATAGATAGGAATATAGTAAATATTAGTTTAGATGTTTTCTGTATTTATTTGAGACTGCAATGCTGTTTTAAAATATTTCCTGTGATTCTGAACTCTGTAGTTACTGTGCTGCTTGAGAATTGTCTTGTTCTTTTATTATTTATTATTAAATATATTTAGACTATTTAATTCTGGCTGGTTTGTTTACAGATATTTAAGCTCTTAGAGTCGTACAGGCCATTCCTAAATAGCATTGAAAGTCTTAGTCACACTCACCATTTGGATAATAGTAACATTACACAGTATGATTGCTCACCCTTTGTAAGGGCCTTAAGTAGCTGATAAGTAGTGTCTGGTGGCAGCTGGTACTACCTTATAGTCTGGGAAGAAGGGGGCATAGCTAGTAAACCTGTGCCAGCCTTTCCCAGGTTTGTGTTTGTGCATAAATCAAATCTCAAAGTGGGTGTGTGTGTCAGTTACTTGGGCCGGGACACGAAGCACTGGTTGGACAGAGAGGGTGCTGGAGGTTTTATCTTGGCCACTCAGCTGAGATCTCAACCCTATAGCTGTGTCAGCAAGGAGTCTTATTGGGGATCGGGAGAAACCAGCCCCAGACTGACTGTGATCTCTGTGTGCTCTTAAGGGAAATTGTACTTTACTTTACTGTGTGCATACTTGTCTTCCTCCCAATGTGCACATGCCTCTCAACTGTACAGATTTTCACAGAATGTCAAGATTTTTGTCTCATCTTTTTGGCCTGTTCCTCATAACAATTGTGTTTTTTTGACAAATCACTTGGATAATTATGAATTAAAGTCACTAAATAATGACTTGCATTTGAGTTTCAGACTTCATATCCTTCAGAAAAATGCATGTTAACACAAATCATGTTGTTCTAGCAACGTTCTAAGTATATAAGAGCAATATTTAAAAAGTGTCCCCATTTTTGGGCTATTGTCCCCCCATTTTGTCAGGCTTTGTCCAGATTTCTTCTGCTAACAGGTTGAGAGCACATCCCTCACTGGTGCTGGTGATGAGGATTGAGGCTGCTTGATTACTGGGCCAGTGCAGAGGCATCACATATTAATTGTTTGGCAGTGGTGGGATATCCACATCACATATTAATTGGTTGACAGTGGTGAGTTAGCCACATCACATATTAATTGGCTTGTAGTGGTGGGGATATTGGATTCCTGTAGCCTGTGTACAGTGGTCACTGAAGGTGTCTGTGCTCTCAATCAGCCACACAGTGAACATTCAGAGTTCATATCACAATTGTTTTATTTTTTTTGTTGGCTTAGTTATTCAGGAGAGCAGGCAAGCATGTCAGCAGAGGAGTATGGCAAGTTGACAAGGAGCTAGTTGGCTAAGATGTGCCAGGTTAAAGGACTGGTGCATGCCAACCTGACTAAAGCAAACATGATTGCAGATTTAGTCACAGCTGCATCTCAAAATAGCAACCAGAAGGATGATCAGACTGGTCGTGGAGGTGTACAACTGTCAGAAAATGGACAGCTCAACCTTTCAAGTCTCTTTAACCATCTGGAGTTAGAGACTTGAGTTGGAGGCCAAACGTTTGGAAATAGAAGTGCAGAGAGACTGAGACATCTGGAGGTTGAAGAGAATGAGAGGCAAAGGCAGCATGAAAAGGAAATGCTGACACTTCGCCAGAGGCATGGAGGTAATGGGGAAGGGGAGTAACCGAACCCCAGAAGCAACAATGATCAGTAAATTTCTTCCACAATTTACAGAGAGGGATACTTTTGATAGTTTCATTCATATGTCTGAGAGGGTATTAAACAATATAAGGCTGACCAAGGGCTCTGGGTATGGTTCCTGACCCCCTTACTCCATGATAAAGCTGTAACTGTAATTTCCAAACTGTCTGCTACAGATTGTTTAAATTATAATACAGTCAAAATGTATTTGTTAGGATGCTTTACGTTTCCACCTGAAGCTTATAGAAAAAAGTTTTGTGAGCATAGATGCAAGGCAGATGAAAGTGTGTGTGAATATATAGTTGAACTAAGCACTTATTTTCATAGGTGGGTGAGTGGATGTCAGGTCACCAGTTTTGAAGGGCTGGTAGATCTTTTGGTGGGAGAAAAAGCCCTTAGCACTTTGCCTGAGGACATGAGAATCTGGTTAGCTGATAGACAATGCACTACTGCAGAAGAGTTGGGGAAAAAGGGAGACCTAATCCTAGCAAGCAGGGCATCCCTATACAGGAAAAGGACACCAAGTGCTGCTCATGGGTCTAAGGAAACCCATGGTGGGAAGCCCAGACTGCCCCAACAGAGTCTGCCAGTAGCAGGGGAAGCCACTAGTCCAGGTACATATCCAGGACCAAGGGTTAAATGTTTTAAATACAACCAGTGGGGCCATGTAACATATAGATGTCCATGGAGGCAAGGTGGGGAACAAAAGGTGGGAGAGCCAGTAAGTGGGAATGACAAAATGCCAGCAGTATGTTGACTCGAGACAACAAGTGTACCAAACTACCATAAGAGGTTATATCCTATCTTACTGAATGGGAAAGCAGTCATGGCTAAGAGAAATGCAGCCTCTGACCTAACCATTGTGAAGCCTGCATAGGTTACAGAGGAGCACTACTTGCTTGGGCAGTCTAATCCAGTCAGAGCTTTAGGAGGGACCCCATTCCAAATACCTTTGGCTAGGGTTCACCCTGACTGGGAGGGTGGAAAAGGAAGCAAGCAAGTAGATGGGTTTGAGAATATCCCTGCAGATGTCCTGATAGAGAATGATTCTGATAATCCATTACCCTTTGTGCATGCAGTTACATGCAGTCAGGCTTGGAGATAAGCATGTGGGTCTGGTAGCCTGGGGAAGACCCAGACACACCACACACTTGCAGCCAGGACTGGTGAGGTGGTTACTTCAGGGAGGAAGCTACCTGTAGCAGTGAGACTGAAGGTGAGCCACAGCTGTTTGTGGGTACTGATGTTCCCTTGGACAGACTGACTGCAAGGGCAGAGGTGAGTAGTAGTACCCAGGCTGGCACTGAGGCACCGCTGTCAGAGGATACCAAACTTTTGGTGGAAGGGGAGCTGGGAAGGGTTACAAAGAGAGAATTGAGAGAGGCTCAGCTCTCAGACCCTACATTACAAGGCCTGAGGGAAGTAGCTAATGAGGTACCTGATTCTCAAGGGAAGGGGGAATATGTGTACTTGGACAAAGGGTTGCAGTATAGAGAGTGGACCCCCTGAGGGAGGGCTAGAGGGTGAGAGAAAATACAGCACTTGTTTGTGCCCAGAGCCTACTGTCTGGCACTTCTATCCATAGCCCATGATATTCCCTTTGCAAGTCATATAGGCATAAACTGTACAAAGAGATGTATTATGCAGAACCTTTATTGGCCTGAGATTTCCAGATATGTAATAGGGGATTGCAAGACCTGTGAGCAGTGCCAAAAGATAGGCAAGGCAGGAGACAAGGCAAAAGCTCCTTTGCTGCCATTGCCTGTGATTGAATAGCCATTTCAGAGGGTAGCTATGGATATTTTGGGGCCTCTGAGTACCCCAAGTTCCACAGAGAAAACGTATATCCTAGTGGTAGTAGATTATGCTACCAGATAACCAAAGGCAGTGGCTCTGTTCTCCATTGAGGCAGAAAAGATGGCAAATGCTTTGTTAGAGATTTCCAGCAGGGTAGGTTTCCCTAAAAAAATACTGACTGACAGAGGTGCCAATTTCATGTCAGATCTGCTGACTTTTCTGTGGAAGTGAAGTATCTAAAGACCACCCCCTATCATCCCTGACTAATGGTCTTGTTGAGAGGTTAAACTTTACACTCAAGTCCATGATATGGGCATTTGCAGACCAGTTTAAGAGGGAGTTGGACAAATATTTCCCAATCTGTTGTTTGCTTACAGAGAGGTGCCCCAGAAATCCACATTTTTTCACCCTTTGAGTTGCTATATGGGCATAGGGTGAGGGGACCTCTAGATTTGATTTGAGATGAGTGGGAGGGTGTGAATCCCACAAGGAGTCTGTTGTGGCGTATGTCCTAAATCTCAGGACAAAGCTCAGAGAATTCATCGGCTTGGCCCAGGAGAACCTGGCAGAAGCTGAAAAGCAGAAAAAGGTCTGGTATGACAGGAATGCTCAAGCTAGAGAGTATGCTGCAGGGCAGCAGGTAATGGTTCTCATTTCTGTCAGATACAACAAGCTGCAGGCAGCTTGGGAGGGACCCTATAAGGTGGTAAGGAAGGTCAGTGATGTTAACTATATGGTAGAACAGCTAGGTAGGAGGCAGGGGCACAAATTGTACTATGTTAACATGATGAAACCTTACCATGACAAAGAGGCCCTTGTGCTAAGTATTTGCAGTACAAGAGCCAAGGCAGCTGGAATCTCAAGTCAGGGAATGGGGTAAGGTATTCCCAGATAGGCTCAACCATCTCAAGCAGCGTTTCTCAAGGGTGACTTAAAAAACTAGCTTGAGTTTTCGGGGAGAGGAGAAATGTGACACAGGGAAATATTGCCATTCCAGCTATCTGGAATTTTGTAAATAAGCATATGTCATTTGTGAATAGTAATATGATTCCTACGCATGTCCTACAAATAAGGGAACTGTATATTATGTACTGAGCTTCATGAATGTAACCACAGTGTACCTTACTGGAAAAAAAACAGAAATGTATATAAACTATACACCTGTGCAAATGTATATTTTAATAGTAGAAGCTGGAACATACAGAGTTAACTTGCAAGGCTTCAAGAAAATAGGTTGGAATCAGAATTTTTTAAGATTGTGTTATCTCTCAGTATGCGGGCACAATGTCTAGAGCTGGAGGTTTTCCTATTGTCTTGAAACAGAAATAATTACTAGGTTTCAAATGTAAAAGTGTTTTTATTGTTATATGACTTCCTAGCAGTTGCACACTTCTGACAGATATGTATTTTTGACACAGGGGTGTTGAAGTCTAAGTCTCTGTTTAGCCTGGAAACTAAAGTCAGGTGACAAAGAGAGATGTCATCCGAGCTAACCCAGCAGTAATGTTAATTATTAATTTAAGAACTCTCTCAGAGAAAGTCTGTGCATTTTGCATCTTGTCTTGGACCTAGCAAGAACATCCACTCATCTGCATTTGCCTTGCTCTGTAAGTAAGTCATTTAGGGCATAGTATATTTTAGATATAGACAGGAATATAGTAAAGATTAGTTTAGATGTTTTCTCAGACTGTCCTGCAATGTTGTTTTAAAATATTTCCTGTGATTCTGAACTCTGTAGTTGCTGTGCTGTTTGAGTATTGTTTTGTTCTTTTATTATTTATTATTAAATATATTTAAACCTTTTAATTGTGGCTGGTTTGTTTACAGATATTTATGTTCCTAGAGTACTTGCATATGTATTTAGTGACAATGCAAAGGCCACTCATAAATAGCCTTTAAATCTTGGTCACACTTACCATTTGGATAATAGTAACATTACACAGTAGGGTTGGTCACTCTTTGTAAGGGCCTTAAGTAGCTGATAAGTAATGGCTGGTGGCAGCTGGTACTACTTTATAGTCTGGGCAGAAGGGGGCATAGCTAGTAAACCTGTGCCAGCCTTCCCCAGGTGTGTGTTTGTGTATGAATCAAATCTCAAAGGGTGTGTGTTTGTGTCAGCTACTTGGGCAGGGACATGAAGCACTTGGTTGGACAGACAGGGTGCTGGAGGTTTTGGCTTGACCACTTGGCTGTGATCTCAACCCTGTAGCTGTGCCAGTGGGGAGTCTGACTGTGATCTCTCTGTGCTCTTAAGGGAAATTGTACTTTACTGTGTGTATACTTGTCATCCTCCTAATGTGCACGTCCTTCACTGGTGCTAGTGGTGAGGATTAAGGCACCTTGATTACTGGGCCAGTGCAGGGGCGTCACAAAAATGATATAACATGGCTGCTTATTTATATTACATATTATTAAACGGTTCATTCAAAATCAAGTCCACTGTCTTATATGAGCCATTTTAAAAGTCATGACTGCTTTCTTGAAGTAAGTGCATCGTCATTCATCATTACCACTGCTGAATCCTTACCTATGGAGTTAAGTATTTTGTTCTCACATGCTGTAAAATTATAACCATTATACTTAACTGGTTTACTGAACAAATATCTAATATTCTTTTTCACTGAGAGTTTCAAATGTCTATATCACATGTATCACAGGAGTAGCATCACTTTGTTTATTTACTGCTTCATTAGCTACTGGACTGAATTTGCTAGATGCTGCCAAATATTTTAAATCGAGTTCCCTATTGTACATCTTTAAATACATTATGAGATTTATGCACGTCCTACCTCTGAAAAGAATGAAAGTAAATGGTTTTCATAATACTTTTTCTTCTGTGGTGTTCAGTGCACTGGCAGACAAATTAAAGATACTAAAATAATTTAAAATTTCATTCCTCTTGATCTTTTCACTCTCATGAACTCATTGGGATCACTGTTTTACATCAAAATGTTCCAATACATCCTGAATTTTTCATCAGCACTGTCTCTGATGAATAGGAAAAACACTGTTTTGTGTTTCGATGATGCCTTGGTCTGGTAAAACAATATATTCTGTTAGATCTTCCTTCAAATTGGTGGACATCTCTTTGTGAACCTGTGTGAACACTGCTGTGGTTATAAGCAACCAGTTATGACAATCATCTCTGAGGCTGAGGTGCTGAATTATCAAAAAAATCCTCAATTACTTTTACCTATTTGGTTATTTCTTCCTCAGCTGTTGATTATGATTGGTGGAAATTCAGTTAGGATTTCTGTAATTTGACAAACTGTCCAATCTCTATATTCTTTTTCATCACATTTTTTTTCACTGTCTTTTACTTTTGATTCATGAAAACTGAAATCCAACAATAGGTCATGGAATTATACTGAAAATGTCATAAAATTGAGCATAGTCTTTAATTTAATTATGAACTTCTCTGTATCAAGCTTCAGAACATATACATTGCATTCATTGAATTTGTTCATCAGTCTTATTATTTAAAGGCTAGATGATTAAACTCTATGCATAACTACTGTCCTCCGAAATTCCCACAGGAAATTTAAACAACTGTAAACTTCACAACACTCTCAACTTTAAACATTTTTCCAAATACCAGTTGACCCAAATGCGATTTTTAAAATTAACACTCTTTTTAGCCAAATAATTTAATCAATATTGAACATCTCTGGATCCTCTTAATAAATTACTTCAAAAATGGTAAGCTGTTTTTTATAAAAACCTCCAAACATTAGTTTCTGTTGTCACATCATCTAATCTATTAGAAATTTTTTCACTTCCCCAGATTATCCAAGCAAAGAAAATCAGTATGAGACAACAAACACAGCTGAATATAACCAAGTAGAAAAGTAATTTAATGTGCAGTTTATAAAACATGAGCGCTTTTGCATTGGCAGTAGGTGTGGGGGTGCAGGGGGCTTCCCCACTTTAAAAACAATTTTTTTATGTTTTGTTTTACTTAGATTTTGAATGTGATGAGGATGTTTCTTGGCACGTGCTTTCCAGCATTTTAACATTGGTGTTTTTAACCTTATGTGGTGAATATTTTCTTGCTGTCGACTTTCCTTTAGTTCAGTCTTGTACTGTAGACCCATATATTATATATAAATACACAGACACACATACACACATTTCATCATTCTACAAATCATTTCACCACAGTGCGATTAAAAAATCAGAACTCATGTCATCAAAATCATATAAAAAGTCAGAAATGAGGACTAATATGAATCCTGTGGGTGATAACAAAATAGTATCGATTAGACAAAACATTGTTAGACCATATGTTTATGTGTATACACACACACACACACACACACACACACACACACACACACACATATATATATATATATATATATATATATATATATATATATATATATATGGATCTAGCACCACTTGTTGAATGTGCACAATGTCAACATTTGGAATATCAACATCACAACTTCAAAACACAAAATGTCAACATGCACTGAGCACACTATAAGGATTAGCCTAGAGCAGGCTAAACCAACAAGTGTTTTTGTAGGTGGGCAAGACTTTCTGCTCTCCCCACAACCACTACTAATTATATATAATAACTCCAAGATCATATGATCCCTGGAGAAAGGGAATATTCCCCTACCCAGGGATTGTGGATCTCAAGCACATGTCAGCCATCTGTTCCTGTCAAGCAAATGGTGTCAATCAAACAGGTGTGGACATTGTGCACATTCAACAATTCAATGTGTCATACGGGGCACACACACGCACACATACATACACACACACAAAAACACACACACACACACACACACACACACACACACACACACACACACACACACACACACACACACATATATATATTATTATACCACACCATGGTATAATGTTTTAGAACTTTGAGGGGTAATTCCTTGTGGACCACTACTGTATTCTAACATACTTAAGGTAGACCATTTTATTACCCCCCCCCTTTTTAATTACATGGATTTAACTTGCTTACTATTTAGTTTAGTATACTGTCCCTCAGGGTGTACCACTTTATTGTGATCGGATGAATTGTTTTATGATTTATTTAGATTTATTTTTATGTTTATTGCTATTTTTATTATGAATGGCATTCCTGTTGTGGATTAGCTATTTTGTTTTTACAGCTTCATATTTGCGCTGTGAGTTTAAACAATAATATATCACCATATGGTTTTGTTTTTTTTATATTTGTACATCTTACTGTTATTAAAGCCTAATTTACTGTTTAGGTAAGATAGTTGCTTATCCTGAACATACGTTTTACGAATTGTTAGTGCACCTTTAATACACACTATGAATGAATGAGTGATGTCATGCTGACACGCCTTCATCCCTGGTTTTTAAATGTTAGATGTGGCGCTAAAATATTGTGATCTATTTTCTGAAGAAGCTGCCTTGTGGAGAGACAGCGAAAAACGCTACTATTTTCAACAATAAAATTGCGTTTTAAAACTACTGCAGGAGCATTTATCGTTTGTGTATTTAGGACTGCTACTCTCCGACTTTTCTTGTTTAGTTGCTTTGCCGGTTTTCCCTAGTCTGTCTGTTGTTCTATGGCTACGGGGAGTATGAGCAGTCCTAATACACCCTTGATTTTTCAGTCGGAAGACGTCCAACTAGAAGACACTTCTCAGAACTGCCGTTCTGAAACAAACAGACTTCTTCTGATGCTTTCCCAAAAAATCGATGCACTAAACAACCGGATGGATGTGTTTGAAAATAACAATTCATCTAACACTTCGGCTAATAGTATTCCAGCTGGTCAGCGCCTGCAAAGCGGTTTATCTACCTCTAATGTTCTGGAGCAGCGGGAACAAGTTGGCGCATTAGTATCGGCTTTACCTGTCTCAGTTGGCGGGGACACACACCCTTTGGCTGGAGAACCACTACTGGCTAACAACAATACGGAGCTTATTGGCGGTCCATCGATCTCCCAATGGATTAACAACCTTGAAGCGTTTGCTTTTCCAGGGGCGACTGGTATGGAACGACCGGCTTCGAATGGTGAGTTTAACTCCTTTGATACAATCTTAAATAATTTAAAGCAACTGGATGTCAAAATGGTCAAACTTAAAAAGCTACAGCTGGAAGTTTCTTACTTCCAGCAATGCTTAACTGAGAACATTGTACCGAAAGGTCTCCGTTCGTCTTTCACCCCTTCAGGCTTGATTCAAGGGCCAGAATTTTTGTCTGACTTGGTAACCCTATTTTCCAGACAAGGTGCACAGCTTTTGGAATTACTAATTAAGCATTACTCACTCAACATTAACTTTTTGACAGATGAAATTAAATTGCTTGACAACAGCATCAAGATGGACATTAACTTTATACGGTTTAAAGTGGACTATGACCGTACTTTTATTAGTATAGAAGGACTTATGGCTAAACTAAAACAGAACAAAGTCAAAAAATTAAATAGGGACAGAGAAGCTTATAGTCATCAACGGGCATTTCCTAAGCTTCAGTCTGTACCCATTACTGGAATAGATAACTCTGACTTTTTTGACTCTGAGGTGGTTCCTTCTACTTCTGGTATCCAACCTGTTGACACGAATCAACAAGGTGCCAATACTAAGAGGCTTGACAGACAAAATGGAAGGTCTTCTAATAATAACTCTAAATTTAGAAACAACAACTCCAGTTCTAATTATGCTAATACTAACAACAATTTTTTAGGACAATTACCACAACGCCCATACCAGACGAGGAGCAGAACTCGGAACAACTAACTACGACTAACAACAGTTTCGAAGGTGTCGATAATGGGAGCCCAGGATTACATATACAATATAACTACAATGGTGACTTCAAGATATATAATTTTACAGATAATGTGCTTTCTCCTGAACTTATTGACATTTTGTCTAGAGGCAATACTTTTGTACCTAGTTCTGGATGTGACATTACCAGAACCATCTTAGACTTAAAATGCTACACTAGGAAGTTGAATTTAGATATTCTCTTCAACAATTGTATTGCTCTACCTAGTGTAGAGTTGAAAGTTCCGAGTACTTTCAACCCTCCATTGCACCCGGGACTAAGGTTATTTGAAAACATTTGTGAACTAGACATAAGAGATTTGTCTAACACTAATATGGTATCTAAGTGTTATTCACAGTGTAATATTACTAAAGAACAGAGAAGGGCATTGTCTGATTTCAAACTGTTACCAGTCAGGGTTATTAAACCCGATAAAGGGGGCGGATTGGTAATCTTTAGTAATAGCATGTACAATGAAAAAATGCTTTCCGTTTTGAATACACCAGCATATGGCCCTTCTTCTGTTAGCGAAATGAACGGTGTACACAGGAGAATTAGGGGCTACCTGAGGGATATGTACTTGGAAGGCAGAATCGACCTTGAAATGTACAACTTCTTAGATATAGTTTTCCCAAAAGTCCCTATGATGTTTGGCATCCCTAAAATACATAAGAACTTAGAGAACCCACCCATGAGGGCTTTAATAGACGGTAGATTTTCTATGACATACAATAGCTCTAAATTGATAGATCACATTTTGCTTAAACATCTTAACAAAATCCCCTCTATCTGTAAGGACTCATGGACTTTCCTGAGTAGTGTGGATAGTATAGGATACAACCCTGAACATAATTTTCTCACTATAGATGTGGTTGACTTATACACATCAATACCACACCAGGAAGCTACAGAGTGGGTTGGTCTCAAATTAAAAGATCTGGGTGCGACAAACAATGAAATCAGTATAGCCACAGAACTACTTGACATTGTCCTTGATTCTAATTTTTTCATTTTTAATGAAAAAATCTTTTTACAAAAACAAGGCATAGCCATGGGCTCCCCATGTGGGGCCAGTGTGGCTAACATGTTTATGGCCTTTTGGGAAACCAAGTACATCCTATCAAACCCTTCTTTTAAAGAACAGATACACTTTTACACTCGCTATTTGGATGACATTTTCATTCTATTCAAAGGAAATAATAATGAAGCAGCTTCCTTAGTAGACTTCATGAACAACACTACTCCCTTCTTAAAATTTACTTCAACTTTTTCAGACAAAACTATTGACTATCTTGACGTCAAACTTAATAAGGATGACAATGTCAACACGTATTTTTCTAAAGTGTTTAGGAAATCCACGTATTGTAATTCCCTCTTACACTATTCTAGTCAACATCCATTGAAACAAAAGAGGGCCATCGTTAAAGGCCAGTTTGTCAGAGCAGTACGTATGTGTAACTCTGACTCAGCCTTCAACGAAGAATGCTCTTTTCTTAAGACGCAGTTCTTAAATAGAGGATATCCAACCACATTACTGGAGGAAATTATTTTCGAAATAGAGACTAAAAAGACTAGAGGCATCTTTAAACCCCTTCTCAAAATTAAGGTAGACCAAATAGCCAGCCTGGTTGAACCATTTCTAGATAGTACTGATCAACCTGTCCTTCATCATTGTAATAAAAACGAAACATTGGGTAAACACAATTTAGCGTCTAGCTTCATCACAGTTTTCAGTAATGACACAGGGAGAATTTGTAAAATTTTGAATAAGAACTGGGACCTAATTAGGAATGACATCGACCTTTTTGAAAAACTGGGCCCATTTCCAAGAGTAATTTTTAGAAAAGGTAGGAACCTTAAAGAACTAATGCAAACCAAACAGGATCCCAGTTTTACAAGATTTAAAGGTTCTACAATTTGTGGTTCTTGCAATTGGTGCCATTGTGTAAAATCAGCGACTTCTTTCACAGTGAATGACAGAAAATACCACATAAGACACACAATTAATTGTGACACAAAATCAGTGATCTATGGAGCTTTCTGTCATTTTTGTCCTGCTTTTTATATAGGCAAGACGGATCGTAAATTCCGTCAACGTATTTACGAACACGTCTATGCCATCAGGACAAGTAAACAGGAAAACGCCCTTGTTAGGCACATAGAAAAATTTCCTGACCACAAATTTTATTTTATGGGTATTGACCACGTACCCCTAAGTATTAGAGGGGGTCCCCTGTCCTTGTTACTTGAACTACACGAATTGGAATGGCAGATTAGACTCAATGCCTTCCATTACCCGGGGCTCAATGAGAATTGTAATATTTCTGTATTACTAAAAATGAGAAGTTACACCAAATAGAGCCCTCTTATAGACTAACATCATTGTTTTACATTGACCATTATGTTTTATATTGATCACTATTTTTTCTATACTGATCACTATATACTTTTTCACCTGTATAGTCATCACTATTTTTACACCATGGTATAATGTTTTAGAACTTTGAGGGGTAATTCCTTGTGGACCACTACTGTATTCTAACATACTTAAGGTAGACCATTTTATTACCCCCCCCTTTTTAATTACATGGATTTAACTTGCTTACTATTTAGTTTAGTATACTGTCCCTCAGGGTGTACCACTTTATTGTGATCGGATGAATTGTTTTATGATTTATTTAGATTTATTTTTATGTTTATTGCTATTTTTATTATGAATGGCATTCCTGTTGTGGATTAGCTATTTTGTTTTTACAGCTTCATATTTGCGCTGTGAGTTTAAACAATAATATATCACCATATGGTTTTGTTTTTTTTATATTTGTACATCTTACTGTTATTAAAGCCTAATTTACTGTTTAGGTAAGATAGTTGCTTATCCTGAACATACGTTTTACGAATTGTTAGTGCATCTTTAATACACACTATGAATGAATGAGTGATGTCATGCTGACACGCCTTCATCCCTGGTTTTTAAATGTTAGATGTGGCGCTAAAATATTGTGATCTATTTTCTGAAGAAGCTGCCTTGTGGAGAGACAGCGAAAAACGCTACTATTTCCAACAATAAAATTGCGTTTTAAAACTACTGCAGGAGCATTTATCGTTTGTGTATTTAGGACTGCTACTCTCCGACTTTTCTTGTTCAGTTGCTTTGCCGGTTTTCCCTAGTCTATCCCTTGACTAGTGGCTAATCCTCCTGTTGTATTGCACTCCTCTTACCTTTCTCTCCTGACCATCGTGCTACAATTTGTATTCTTACCACTCCACTTTCCTTTTGCCTCTCAACTGCTTTCCCTCACTCTGCTTACCTGGTACTTTCTGAATGCCTCGGGAATCTGCTGTTCTCTGATTGTCTCCATAGAATCTTCCTTTACCTGCTGTAACCCGCTCCGTTCGCCCTGCGGGTTCACTCCACTCCCCTACCCTACCCCCAATTCCCACCCACCTCCAGTGGTCCTACACTTAAACATCCTGAGCCACACCCACTTCTGGACTATCCAATAGCTGTCAAGCACTCATTATAGTTTAAACACCTTCACACCCATTCCCATACTGAAACTAATCTCTATTACTCCTTAAACATTCCTATACTCTACACTATCATTCTAGCTATCTACAATCTTCTGACTATATTCTGTACTTTCCCTCACCATGCCCTTAACTATCAAACCCAGACATTTAAATCTATTTCTTTCACTTACAACACTTTCCATTCTTTCTATACCCTATATACTTACCTGCTATGAAACTCTACAGTATACCACAACTCACCAACCTCTAAAACAAACATTACTATTAAGTCAGCTTTCCTTCCACAGCCATTCCAACATAACATCTACCTCAACCTATCTCACACCAAAGTATCACAGAGTAGCCTATTTTACTTACCTCTAATATAGGAAATCACAAAATAACTTCTGCAAACTTTTAAAACGTTCTTATAGTAGTCAAAAAGTATCTCTCCTTCATGGGGACATTCACCCCAACCCAGGACCAAATAGCAGTACCCCTATAAACCCCCTCCCACCACATCCATCCTCACCCTGCACTGCCTGCAAAACACTAGATTCTCTACTGATAGCTCATCTCAATATAAGGAGCCTAAACAATAAAGTTAGCCAACTTCATGCTTTACTTGATACACACTCATTTGATATCTTATGCTTAACAGAAACCTGGCTAAAGCCAGTAACAAAGGACAATGAAATAACTCCTCCGGGATATAATATTCTTAGAAAAGACCGAATATCCAAAAAGGGTGGTGGGGTAGCAATTCTATACAAATCCACGCTACAGGTTATTTCACTAGAAGTACAACCACCTCTAAATAATGGTGAAATACTTATCTCCAAGCTCCAGGTTAATGCTAATAAATCTATACATATAATATGTTCCTACCTACCTCCAGGCAATAACATCAGCATCCTAGAAAGTATTCTCTGCTGGCTTTCTACATCCTTTCCACAGGAAACCATTGTACTTGGTGACTTTAATATAGACTGGAACACCTGGACTTCACACAAACCCACAACCCCTATAAACCTTTATGGCTGCTCCCAATGAATTACCTCCCCTACCAGAATCCATAAACCCAGTGGCAAAGAAAGTGTACCTTAGAATGGATCCTAACTAACAGCCATCCTCTCTCTTACGAAGTAGGTATCCTTCCTGATGACATCAGTGATCACTCACTTACCTATATAACTAGACAAAAAACCTTTATCCCAAACCAAGCTACCATCAAAACCACCCGAAACAAAAAACATTTCAATCCATCAAACTTCCAGGCAGAACTTCAAGCTTGTAACTGGTCACCCCTAAAACTACTCCCGCTTGAGGAAACAGTATCCTATTTTAACTCTAAATTCTTACAAATCTTGGAATACCATGCCCCCTCACACTCAATAAGAACTAGAAGTAAAGCAGCCCCATGGATCACTAAAGAGACTAGGCAACAAATCCAATTAAGAAATAAAATCTGGTCCAAATGGAGAAATACTAAAGACCCAAATGATTGTCAATACTTCAGACAGCTAAGAAATGCTACCAAAAAATCAATACTTCTGGATAAAAAAAATATTATTTTAAACTCCAGCAAAAGCAACAACAAAATCCACAAACCTTCTGGTCAGGCATCAATAGACTTTTATACCCAGGCCACTCCAAAACACCAACCCCATCAGATCTCTCTCTTCACACTGCCAACCAGATTGCTGATGCTTTTAATATCTTCTTTGCTGAAACAGCCCGATCTTTAGCAAACACCTTACCTCCTACTACTTCTATCCTCTCACCCTCCCTACCAAGCATACCCTTGACCTTTCAACTTATACCTTTTCCAACATCCCTCATCTAAACTTTACTTCATAAACTTAAACTATGCACTCCCTCAGTTGATCTCCTACCTGCTGAATATCTTCAATCTGCAGCTAAAGTACTAGCCTATCCCATTTCTATCCTAATTAACAGAACACTCACTGAAGGTTACATTCCTTCTCTCTGGAAAATTTCTCACATTATCCCACTCCACAAAGGTGGTAACTCAACTGTACTCTCTAACTTTCGACCAATAGCCCTTCTTTCTCCTCTAGCCAAGATCATGGAAAAATGCATCCACCAACAACTTCTTGACCACCTTCTCCAAAATAACCCACTTTCTGACTGTCAGCATGGTTTTACACCTTTCCATGGTACCACCACTGCTCTCCTGTCCTTTACAGACTGTATTAATCATCATCGTAATAATAACATGCTCTCCTCTGCACTCTTCTTAGACCTATCCAAAGCTTTTGATATGGTTAATCATCAAATACTTCTTAACATACTCAAATCTTTCTCACTTGACTCACAGGCATTACTATGGTTTAAGTCCCTCTTACATAATAGACAGCAGGCTGTCCTATGGGACAATCAACTGTCCAAACATCTCCCTATTACCCTGGGTGTCCCTCAAGGCTCTATCCTCAGACCTCTACTTTTCTCTATATTCATAAATGACCTTAGTATAAATCTACCTCTGGCTACCTGCATACAATATGCAGACGACTCCACTTTAATTTGTAAAGCCCCAACTGCTTCTGAACTCCAATCCATCACCCAAACAGTATTTAACCTAGTGGAAAACTGGTTCCAACAATGATGCCTCTTCCTAAATGCCAAAAAAACAAACTATTGCTATTTACTCCAACTCTAAAATCCTCCCCACTACATTTCACTATTACATCCAATAATGGTACAATTATAGCTCCTGACCCTACTACCAAACTCTTAGGTATAACAATCGACCACAACCTTAACTTTGACTCACACATCAACTCTACTATTAAAACAGTAAACAGAAAACTTGGTTCCTTATATTGGATAAAACCTTTCCTTACCCCTGAAGCCAAAACTACCATTGCCCAGACCCATCTGATCTCTACTCTCCTCTATGCCTCCCCCATTTATACTAATCTTTCCAAAAGTAACCTTAATAAGCTAACCACTTCCTATAACAATATTGCCAGATTTGCTACTGGCTCCCCATTTAGAACTCACCATTGTCAAAATCTCAAACAGCTAGGATGGCTAGAAATGCAAAATAAGCTAGAGTTTCAACAACTCACCATTACGCATAAGATATTGTACCATCCTAGTAATACTCCTATTCTCAGTAACCTCATCTCTCCCTACTCTAATCTTACTACTCTTCGCTCAGCAAATAAACTACTGGTCACCATCCAGAAATCCCACAACAGAGCAGGTGATTCTCTTTTCTCAAACTCTGTAGGGAAGCCTTGGAATAGGCTTCCCAGCATACTTGCATCTCAGTCATCATTACAACTCTTCAAAAAGCAACTAAAAATCTTCCTAAAAACACAATGGCTATGCCCTTGTACTAACCCTGACTGATACTCCCCAGTACAACATCACTGTATACCTTGCACCCAAACCCCATAGTGTGGAATGAGTAATCTTTCACTTAACCCCCCTTTTTTACTTTCCTACTCCCAGGGAAATATCACTGTATTTGATCTTTGCATACTCATTCGGCTATTAGCAAAACTCTACCATCTGTATACAGACTAACTATCTTTTTACTATGAGTATAACATTCTGTTTTAAATGCATATACACAAACTCTCTTGTGCATTAAGTTATACTTTAAGACTACCTGAATTCACTTTTTAAATCTGTGCCTTCATTCCTAACATACAGTATGTTGAATATCATACCCTTTACCATGTAAATAGTACTATATTGGTGTATTAAACTCTGTACTCACTATTGTCATACCCTTTACTATGTAAATAGGACTGTATTTCTCTGTTAGACTTTGTATCGATAGTACTGTACTGCTGTGCTAAACTCTGTATTCTATTTCTCTATAGTACTGTACTCCTGTCATAAACTCTGTACTCACTTCTCTCAATATTAAGTTCTTATTTGAAAATTCTTCTTTTTTTCTTTTATGCTGATCTGCATTATTTACTTAATGTGGAGCTTATCTCCCCGGGCCTCTACTGAAAATGGACATGTATCCAGTTGGACTAGCCCGGTTAACAAATTTAAAATAAAAAATAAATAAATAAATTAAAACCAATACAGTTCCTTCCCCAACCTTTGCAGTACATCTGGCTTAGTAACCAACCTTTCCTCCAAATGAACATAGTTTACTAAACAAAGTGTCTTACTTTGTGGAAAGTGTTGTTATAGCCATGCTACCTCCTTCTGAGCTCAAAGTTGTCTAACATAATTTTGTTAACTAACTTTGTGTGTGTGTGTGTGTGTGTGTGTGTGTGTGTGTGTGTGTGTGTGTGTGTGTGTGTGTGTGTGTGTGTGCTGCACTGCTTAAAACACTGTAGAAAAATTTGAAAAATCTAAAAAAAACATGTATATGACCTATTTCCAGGCCAGTATGAAAACCCAGTTCAAGTGCTCATTATGCCTTCACTGTATATTCCTGTTCATTTTGAAAAATGCCTTTTACCTTGGCTGATATGCTCCACTGACTTCTATATGCCCCTTTGTAGTTTCTGCAAAAAAAGGGATAATGCCAGCCCAGCTATCTGGAATTTTGTAAATATTCATATGTCATTTTTGAATATCAACATGATTCATATAAGATGATTGTGTTACAAATGTATTAGAACTGCATGTCTTGTATATCTTAAGCTAGGTTTCTACAAGCACGTGTCTTGAAAAAATATTTTGTAAAGTGCTTGTGCTTGAAATGTAACCACAGCATGCCCTGCTGGAATAGAACAGAAATGTACATGCACTATTGCAGCTGTTTAAATGTATATATTTTAAGAGTGGAAACTGGGATACAGGAGGTTAACCTCAGTCTAGTAAATTTTAGAAAAATAGCTGAAATTAAATTACTTTATGGCTACACAATAAAAGAAGATATTGTTCAGTGTCAATGTAGCAAGGAGACACAATGTCTAAAACTAGGGAGCTTTGTATATTGTCTTGGAAGTGTTTCATTGTTTTTTTGACTTCTAACATTTGCCAAAGATCTGAGGAAAAGCCAATGTCTATGTATTTTTACAGATAGATGTTAAATGCTATCAGCTGCCATCAATGGCTGTTTTGTGCCTGGGGACTAGAAGTCAGATAACAAGAAATTATGTCATTCTGCAAGCTAGTGCAGAAGTAATATTTGAGATATTAATTTGGAAACTATCTGAGGGAGACACAGCATTCTGTATTCTGATTTTGACCTGCCAACAAGTAGAGAAAAACAATTCACCATGCCTGCCTTTCTCTGTAAGTAAGTTTCAAGGGAACAGTAACTCTCTTAGATAGAGTCAGGAATATAGCAAAGCTTAGTTTAGATATTTTTCTTCATTTACTTGAGACTGTCCTGCAATGTTGTTTTAAATATTTCTTGTGATGCTGAACTCTGATGTCACTATAAATATATATTTCGAATTGCCTTTTTTATTATTTATTATTAAACATATTTAAACCTTTCATTGTGGGTGATCTGTCTAAAAATATTTAAGTTCTGACAGTACTTGCATATTTATCTGGTGACACTGTGGGCCACTCCTAATATCCTTGCTCTTGGTCAAACTATCATTTGTATTAATAGTAACATTACACAGTAAGACTGGACACTCTTTGTTAAGAACTTTAAAGTAGCTGATAAGGAGGAGTCAACTGGTGGCAGTGATAACTACCTTATAGTCTGGGCAAAAGGGGGTGTAGTTTGTCAACCTGTACCAGCCTTTTCCAGGTGTGTGTGTGTGTGTGTGTGTGTGTGTGTGTGTGTGTGTGTGTGTGTGTGTGTGTGTGTGTGTGTGTAAATCAAACCTCAAACTGCGTGTGTGTCAGTTACTTGGGCATGGACACGGAGCACTGGTTGGACAGAGAGGGTGCTTGAGGTCTTGGCTTGGCCCCTCAGCTGTGCCAGTGGGGAGTTTTATTGGGGATCTGGAGAAAGAGGGAGAAACCAGCGCCAGACTGACTGTGGTCTCTGTGTGCTCTTAAGTGAAATTGCACTTTATTCAGAGAGCTACATCTGGTAATACTGTCTGTGTACCTTGTCATCCTCTCAGTGTATATCCCCCACTGGTGTCAGTGGTGGGGATTGAGGCCCTTGATTACTGGTTTAGTAGTAGGGCGTCACATGTATTGGTCCAGTGGTGGGTCATCACAATTTCTTTAAAACATGATTTCATGAATTTCAACCACCAGTATTAAGCTGATAGTTAAGTAGTGGTAAAGTCTCTCCTGGACTTCCTTTCATTTGAAAAGCATGACACCATACCTCTCAACTGTACAGATTTTTGCAAAATGTTCATATTTTTGCCTGATATTTTCTGTTTGTTTCTGATAAAGTTTTGGTTTTCTGGCAAATCGTTGAGGGTTGAATTTAGAAAATAATAACAGACATTTGAGAGTCAGACTTTAAACCCATCAGAAAATCCATGCTAGTAAAAGCCTTCTGTTCTATCAATTTTCTAAGTCTGTAAGAGCAATATTAAAAAAGGGTCCCCATTTTTGGTCCTTTGCCCCCCCCCCCATTATTGATGGCTTTGTCCAGATTTCTTGCTGTCTGAGGTCGAGATGTATGCATCCAATTCTAGTCTTAAGTACCACTGCCCTTCTGTCACAATTTCTTTAAAAAAGTTAGTTAGTGATGGTACTCGTTAACCTCTCAGATCACCAAGAATTCTGAAGTGAATCTCAAAAAGCCCCATTTTCTTGCCCACCTTTAGCTTTTGAAGTATTTGTAACACTTTTATTGTGACATGTCCTGGATCAGTCCCCATATCATGGTTTGCTCTACTATATGAATTTGTCGACTTCTCTTTATTTGTGAATATTGAGCCTGCATATTCATTGTAGATCTTGAAGCATGACATGTAATGAGCAGGAAGCTTATCCACAGCTAAGTTTCATATTCAATAAGCTTGTGTCTGCACATACATCCCAATCATTTTATTCTTCTAGGGTCTCAGTGCAGTCTGTTCTCGATGGCCATTGTCCTTGCGTCGTCTTATGTGCTTACCACTGAGTTACCTATACCCTGTAATGCTATTTAGATGTTAGATTCATACATCTCCTGGATTGCCTCTTGTTGTATTCAATGCCAAGTTAATGAAACACGCATTGTATTCATTGCACTATTTTGTTGTCAAATATCTGCAGATTTGACTCTTGGGATATACAGTCATGTTTGATAAAGGCAAGATGCCTTTGTCATGTTATTACTTAAATTGCAGACTAAAAAGTCACGAAGTTGTGTTTCTTTGCTGTTTAAAACTGATTCTGAAGAAATCAGCCTTTGTTACAGCTCTGTGTAGGTGGATACACAACAGTTGTAAAGCAGTTACAAATCACAATTTAATTCAGTATGCTATGATGCTACTAAATTACTTAGTTGCCAAATTTCCATCTGTAAGAAAAGATTATAAATAATTCACTGCACTTTGATTAGTTATGATTAGTCTTTGCATACTGCAAATGTTAGAGAAAACATACGGATTTTAAAGTTTGAAATGTAACTAATGCTCTTCCTTTGCTAAGTTTATCTGCTAAGATTTTTGACACGTCTAATATTCTGCTACTAAAATGTAGGTAATAACTGTGGATAGATAGCAGAGCATGGGTTCCATATAATATTTAGCACATACTGCAATGTCTCTTTTTTTTGTATGTTTGTTTTTGTTTTTTGAATGCATTTGTATTAAATGCTTGAAATGTCCAGTCAATAGAAAACTCAATACACAACGGATCAGAAGTCTTTTCACAGATTTTTTTTTTTGTCTATAACAGGCTTCTGTTTAACTCTCTGGATGTGTCACAGGGTCTATCAATAACAAAATGAATATTGTTTATTCCAAGTGATGTCTAGATTTATTTCCATCAGTATCCATATATTATGTTTAACTATTGTTCTGCTTTTTAGGAAGAGAGTTTACAGGGAATGATAATGAAGATTTATGATTTTGGTGGCAGATTTTTTTAATTATTATTACTTTTTTCCTCAGACTCTCTGCTATGCATGCATGAGAAACATTTCATTTAGATGGAGGGTGAAAGCTTTTTTTGTACCTTTACTTCCCCAGAGAACACTAACGGTAAGTGTATAATGGATAGGCATGCAAAGTGCCTGTTGGGGGAGTGAGGATTTTTCATGCAAATTACATAGGCCAACAGTGTCCATGTCCAACCCTATCATAGTCATATGCTCCAAATTAGACCCTCCATTTTCCATTAGAAAGTCATTCATAGGATACCACAGGACACACACACACACACACACACACACACACACACACACACACACACACACACACACACACACACACACACACACACACTCAAGAATACCCTACCCCCTCCAACATAGAAAGGTAGGTAAGCCAATGCCTCATCATTATTTAGTTTCCTCCTTTCCAGTCATGTATCTGGGTCACTAGTCATACCCAGTTTAGCCAGACACCCTGCCTTATGCCAGAAGGCCATGCAGTGGTGGCAGTTGGACTTTCCTGTGGGCGTCTGCCTCTTTTGTATTAGTTTGAAAAGAAGGGCTACTGGACTCTTTATCAGTTTAGCAAGGTCCACCAACTATCTCATTAAATGGCTTCCTTTCTCATAGGTCTTTTTCAACCACAATATTTCTCAACAGGCCCTCCTCATAGTTTACACTCTCTCATGAATCTTCACTCACATAGGTATTATTTGCCCTTAATGACATTAATTAAATATTGTTAAGTTTCTGTTGCACAACAGTCAAAGAAATATTCTGGAAGTCTGGAATTATGAATAATAAAAACATTTCCTTCAGTATAAGGTGAAAACTAAGCACCCACATTGCAAAACAAGTCATGAACACCACAGTATACAAGTGAAAATAATTTTACTGACACTTCCCTTATTCTTCATAGAAATATTAAAAAACAAGACTGTTTAAGAGCACTAATCACCACCTGGGTATAGGTAATATATGGTTTTATCTACCCATACTAGAGCAATTATAATTAATGTGCTTCTCCAAAATCATACCAAAGCAATATTACACAGATTTATGAACTCACACTGACCATATCAACATTTTATCAAAGCAGCACAGAAACAGAACCATAACTATATCACATTTTGTTACAAAATGTGATAGCTTGGTCTCTTTAACCAGTAAAGACATTATTAGAAATACTGAGAAAGTATCACATAGACAGGAATGTTTTAGTAGGTGCATTTTGCATAATGGTTAAGCTTTTCACCTCATTAACACAAGGTATAAGGTTTGATTCTAACATTAGGTGAAATAAAATGGCTTGGCTTAAAATGGCACTTCAGGGCAGTTAGCCTAGTATTCAGCTATGAACCTGTTCCTATCCTTCATAGATAAACAGTTATTAAACATTGTACATAGGATTTACTAGGGATTATGACGTTAAACAGCAGAGGCTGCTCTATCTTATGAGAATCACATGTGAACCTTCACACATAACACTGCATTGGTAAATCACCCTAGTAGCACAGTTATAGCCCTTGCTGTGTGTTCTAACCAGCATCAGTAGTCCGAAAATGTGATGAAGTTTGCATGCAGTAAAACTGCACAAACAGAACATCCCTCATGTAATGTGAATTAATATCATGTCATGGGTCTCATTCTCCTTTCTAAGACTGTATCACACAGTGTTCATTTTCTAGTTTTGCCTCATGCCAACACTGACCACAGCCTAAGTATGTAGTGATAGCTGTCTAGGTTCCCCACCTCCTCTGGCTTACAATGCAAATGTGCAGATGTGCAGTCCTCATTCCCCAGGAGAAACCCATCACCTTATTTAAAGGGAAATACTTTCATGACTGTCCCAGGATATCTATTTTAAGCCCTATTATGCTCATTGTCAAGAGGCATTCCCTCTAAGTGTATAAATGATCTCTTTTGGCACATTAGTATGAAGGACTTAGAGCAATTCTTGAATATGCTTCTTATGCAACTCATTCATTTATATTGTACATGCTATTAGGAAAGAATGATATATATATATATATATATATATATATATATATATATATACACACACACACACACACACACACACACACACACAAACATACACACATGTATATATATATATATATATATATATATATATATATATATATATACATGTGTGTGTGTGTGTGTGTGTGTGTTGTGAAAGACAGCAATGCCTGCAGAGACCTGGCAAATTAAATACATAATTACTTCAAAATGGGGAAAGTAACAGAAGTGGCTATTGATGACGAGACTACCTCCAGGTAAAGGATCACACAGGGAATGTGGTGGCTGGTGACTTCAAATCAAAGGGAGCTGCAAGAGACAGATGAATGGGTGGGGCCAACAGGAAGGGGTATGGCCAACTAGAAAGGGGTGGAGCTAAGCTCAAAAACCACAAAAACTGGGACTTTAATTAAGTCCGCTGCCCTGGGTGCCAAACCATTATTATGAGAGTCCAATCAAGATAAAATGAAGTGTAGGAGAAAAAAAAATATTTCAGTGCATTAGCTACATGACAGCTTACTTAATATCTAGATGGAAACAAAAAGGTTATGAGGCATGAAAAAATAAATTACTTTTTAAATACATTACTGGAATACCAGTCAAAATCAAGTATAAAAAAAACAAGCAGCACTCAACTCAAACCACTTCTCCTTGCACTGCAGTTCTAATTATAATTTATATTCAGCTTTATAAAAGTATCAAATATCATGCTGAAAGTAGCAATCTCTGTGATACCCACACTTGTAAAAATGTTTCTTATCCAAAAAAGACCTGCTGCCTGACAACAACTATCTACATGTTTCATGGGAAAAACATGATAAAAGTAAAAAATGAACAGCAAACAGGAAACAAGGTCAAGATAAATTGCTTAAAGGATTACTGCACAGGTTATGGACCACACATAATAGATTGGCATTCTGTTTAGTTTACGGGTAAATCCTGCAAAGATGACTGCAGGTCTCCAACAAATGTAATGAGCTTCTGAAAATACTATAATCATGTCCTTTATTACAAATACTGTCATATGCATTTCAATAGCTAAGGCTTATACGTTATCTAGTTATGTAAATATTCTCTGCATGGCAGCAACAAAAAGGATTTCAATGTATGTAATTCTTTAACAGTATGCTTATTAAAGCTTACTTGCATCCTAAAATCTCAGACAAGCTTATCTGATGGTCATTAAAGCATTGCTACTTAAACACAGAGCAACAGGCACTGCAACAACATGCATTTTCTGAATAATAAGAAGCATAAATCAACAGTATAAAAATATGACAGAAAACCAGAATATTCTGCAAAATTAAGGACAGATGAAAATCCACTGAAGTACTTGTGTCTACCTTGGATGGGGAATTACTCTGCACACTTACACTGCATAACTGCTCCTTGCCTTACTTGGGCACATCCAGAGTCACTACAGGGGGGAGTGGGGTGCAACCACTATGTCACAATTCGAAATATCTCTTGCTTACGCTGATGGCTCTGACACATTTGTCATACCTCTAAATCTCAGAGCAAGAAATCTGGACAAAGTGTGGGACAAAGGCCCAAAAATAAGGACAAATGTTTAAATATTGCTCATATAAACATAGAAAGATAATGGAATAGTAGGATTTGAATTAGTATGAATTTTCTGAAGGGTATGAAGTCTGAAACTCAATGTTTGTTATTATTTGGTGACTTCATTCCTAAATGATTTGCCAGAAAACCATAAATTTTATGAGGAACAAACTAAAAATAAAAATCAGAAATCTATTCATTCTGCAAAAATCTGGACAGTTGAGAGGTATAGTTCAGCCATGGCTGTCTTTGAGTTTTCCATCCTTCCCCCCTCACAAGATCATGGTCGAATAGAGTCTCCCCCCTCCAGCCATTCCAATGTCCCATTACTTGGCTATTTCGCCCCATTTACCATAAACACTGTAATGTGCATGCTGCTTAACCTCTACAATGATTTGGATTCCATTTAAAAGGTTTATATTACATTTTACAGCACAAACACTAACAGACATCTGCTAAACAAAGCAATGCAGTCTTACAATGAAAATAGACTTAGCATTAAAACTTCTCTGCCCTTGAAACTCACATTCATTGAAACAGCATTGAAACCCACATTCAAAGAAAATACATCTGGCCAGTGGCAGATAAAGATTACCTTTGGGCTGTTTTCAAATTGTAGGCCCCTTACACATGAAACATACATGTTTTCTTTGATACACCTTCCTGATTGTATTAATTTATATTCCTTGCATAATACAGTACATTTGTTAGACAGCATTTTAAATTTATTGTTTTGAACATTTTTCCAGTAAACAATGAAACAAAATGCATGCACCAATAATGACAAAACTGCCCAATTCAGCACATTTCCATCATAAAAGTCTACTCAAGCTTCTACAATCCACCAGTATCAGTAAATATGCACAATCTCTGCAGAAGTAAAAGTCATCTAAATAATTCCACATTAAAGAGACCTGTAACTAATGAAGACGTTGCTGTAAGGAAACAACTTTATATTTCATTGTTTCATCTACAAATAAAGTGCAAGTTGCCCTTGAGGAATAAATTGCCTATATTACATTAAAAATGATAAGCTAGTAATATTGCAATAGGGAATGGATGGCAAAATGATAACAGGTTCATAGTTACTAGGTATCTCCACCAAAGAGGGCATTCTCAGGACTTCAGCATCCACCCCCTTTAAAAGTACAACACAGTACAGTACCAGCAATGAACTGACATACTGTGGTAGTAGAACCCACAGCCTTCTGCATCAAAAGAACGTATACTACCTGTTGTGCTATTAACAATGTAAGCAGACTCAGCATAAGCAGCACTAAACTTCTCTTCCCCTGAAGCTCTCAGCTCCTTGTAAAATCCACTCGACACTCAACTGTATCTCTCAGCGTTGCAGCACAAGAAATCTGGAAAAAGCCAAAATGTATTAGGGGGGGACAAAAGCCCAAAAACCAGGGGCACATTTTAAATATTGCTTGTATAATCTTGGAAAGTTGCTAGAATAATATGGTGTGTTACCACCATGCATTTCACTGCCAGGTCTTGAACCCAGGACTCTGTGCACTACAGTAAGAGCAACATACTACTATGCCAAATCAGCTGCTTCTTAAAAGGCAGGAAGACTGAAACTTAAATGGCTATCATTTAGTGAATTCAGTTCTCACCATAGCTCTCAACCTCTTAGCACAAAACACCTGGACAAAGCCTATAATGGGGGAATACAGCCCCCAAACATATTCAGTAAATTCAGTTCTCACCATAGCTGTCAACCTCTTAGTAAAAAAACCTTGACAAAGCCAATAATGGGAGACTATAGCCCCAAAAATAGGGACAAATTTCAAACATTGATCTTATAAACTTAGAAAATTGCTAGAATAAAAGGTTTTGTGTTACCATGTACTTTCTGAAGAATATGGAGTCTGAAATTCAAATGCCTGTCTTTATTTAGTGAATTCAAAATCCAGAAAACTATAGATTTTATAAGGAACAGAGCAGAACAAAAATAAGAGGCAAAAATCTGAATAGTTTTCACAAGTGGTGGTGAGTAGGGAATTCAGGCTCTTCCTACCTGCACCCAAGGTACAGGGTTTGAGCCTGAGTTTCTCTCTAGTCACCAAGTATTTTCAACACACACACACGAATACTGTTCTTGCAGCCGCTTCAAAGGTTCAGCTTTGTTTGATTCCTGCAACTTCAAATCCCAGCCATTTGAATAAATACAAGTCCTTCCCGCAAAGCGGATGTAGCTTCAAAATCCCAGCCTAAGAATACAAGTCCTTCCCATGAGAGAAGCTATCCAGCCTGCAGACATTGCAGTCTGATCCCCTTCCAGTCTATGTCGTTGTAACCGTATAGACTTCTGGGCATCTCTGTAGTCTGATGTCTGCCTTCTTCCTTATCCAGACTGGTTAAACAGCAGTCTGGATTCCTGCACGCATGCTTTCTTTTCTTGTTTTTTTTTCCAGCAGTCCAATAGCACGAGCCGCCCCTAGGTTAGGACATGACATCATGCAAACTAATAGAGCCAGGAGTCAGCTGCAGCCTTAGCAGATTTATATAATTCATAATTGTATGGTGTACATTAGGCCCCCGGTACAATACCTTCTTTCATTTTGTGACTCAAGAGGGATTAGCATGATATAGCAGCTGCCCATTTTAATACAGGTATTTCCTGCTTTTGTGCATGCAGCAAGTTAGCAAAAATCCTGACATCTTCTTCCATGCCAGTACCAAGAAGATGGACAGTTTACAAATCAAATGCATCCATCCTTCTGATGCTAGAATGACACAGTAGGATGTAAAAATCATGCACCTTATGAGATCCAAACAGAAATTGTTCATGAATTCCACTTCACCTCCACCTCACTAATTATAACATTGTATAATTGGTTATAATTCACTATTTAAACATGGAATGCATGATCATGTTATTAACAAGATGTTAAAAGTCCAATGGCAAAAAACAAGCAAAGGCAAGGCTCCAGGTTCTCCAAAAGATTTAATGTCTGCCAACACAAGTGCTTTCACTAAATGCTTCTTCAGGTGTATACCATATTAATCTAAACACCATTCTTATACCATTCATTCATAGTCACATGATCAACCATTTAAGATTTAAAGGTATAACGAATGCTCCAAAACAACACAGACAAACACATGTAGAAAGCATATCACATACATAAAAAGTTTATCAAAAACATAAAAAATATAAAATACACATTTAAAATATTCATAAAGATCTAAAACTATCTACGGATCTGATGAAGTCTTGTACACAAGACGAAAGCGCTTATCCAAAGTTTATTATTAAAGTGTTTGGTACCTTTGTGAGAGCGGACCTCTGTTTGTTGGTGTTTACTGAGTATCTACATAATGGTCTAGTTTTTAGAATGAATCTCAAAGATATATGGTCATTAAGGCCATGTCCTGCATCTGCCCTTAGCCTCACAATCCAGTCAGCCTATAGCCCTTCTGTTCTACTTCTAATGTCACCTCCCCTTTGATTCTCAAAACACCTCCACAAAACCATAAACCTACAAATATGTTGGTCATTGGTTTTATTCACATGTTTTGCCAGCTCATTAAATGCACTCTTTTTCTTAATATTTATTTATTTATTTCACATTTGTTAACCGGGTTAGTCCAAATGGGTAAGAAATTACCCATTTTCAGTGGAGACCCGAAGGAAAAGCCCCGAACAAAATATATAAATACATACAAATAGAGACAAGTTAACAATATAAAGAGCAAAACAAACTTATGGATACAATGGATAAGAAAAATAAATATAATCCAAAGAATAGTACATAGCTATATACAAGGTCAGAAGAAAGAAAGTGCAAAAGAAGATAGGAGTAGAGGAGGAATGAATCTAGAGGGAGGAGAAAAAAAGAAGTGCAGTAGGATAAAGTACATTATATAAAGAGGGAAAGTATAGAAAGAAGAGCAGATTGGATAAAGTAAGATAAGAAAGAGGAAAAAGGTCTTAATGATAAGTCTAGTGAAGAAATGGGAATATGGAAAGGGAGGAGTTAAGTAGGATGGTTACAGGTACATATAGGGTTGTTATGGAGGTACAAAATAAGGTCATGTTTGAAGTTAGGAAGAGAGGTATGACTTCTAATATGGAGTGGAAGATTATTCCAAATAAGGGAGATGGAGTGTTTATAAAGTATTTTACCTATGTTAATATTGGGTTTATAGACTTGTAGAAAGAGTTTATCAGAGCTGCACAGGGATCGGGGAGGGGTGTACCAGGAGATCAGGTTGGACAGAGATGGACAGTCAGAGTTAGAATTAAGAATTTGGAAAGCTTGGATCAACTGACATTTGGTCAGAAGGTGTGGGAATTCGAGCCAATGTAGTTTTTTTGAGAGCAGAACAGTGATGGGATTTATAGGGGCTGCTGGTGACAAATCTAGCATTTTTGTTATAAGTTTGGTCAAGTTTTGCCAGCAATTTATATTGTAAATTGGAAAATAGAGGGGAGCCATAGAGGAGGATGGGGAGGAGATTGGATTGGGCTAGCAGTAGTTTAGAGTTGGAGGTCAGAAATTTGCTGTTTCTATATAACATGCCCAGTTTTTGGTGTGTTTTCTTTATAGAATGAAGTATGTGGAGGTCTAGTTTGAGCTGGTCGTCAATGATGATACCTAGGAGTTTAGTGTGTAAATCTGGTGATATGATGGTGCAATTTAGTGAGGATACGAGAAAGGTGGATTTGTGATGGGTTAGAGCTTTAAGTAGGAATAGTAAGAGCTTAGTTTTAGAGGGGTTCAGGATAAGTTGATTGTTGGAGAGCCACTTCACAACAGAGTGAAATGAAGACTGGGTGATATGGTGGATGTTATTGACAGAGTCAGAAATGGAAATCAGAGTTGAATCATCTGCATACTGTATGAAAGGGGAGAGATTGCAGGCAGTGTGTAGGCCATTGGTGAAGAGGTTGAAAAGGAGGGGGCCAAGAATTGAACCTAGAGGAACACCGGTCTGAACTGGCAGAAAGAGTGAGAAGGAATTTTGCCATTTAACTGCTTATAAGCGACCGGACAGGTAACTAGAGAACCAATTTAGAGTGGGGATAGAAATGTTCAGCTGAGAAAGTTTTTGAAGTAGAAGCTTGTGAGAAACAGTGTCAAAAGCTTTTAACAGATCTAAGAAAAGGCAAGACACAAGTTTATTATTATCTCTGGCCTTAGCTACTGTATGAGAGAAGGATAAAAGTGATGTGTTAGTACTGTGTTTGGGCCTAAAACCATGCTGGGCGTTGATTAAAAGATTGTTTTGAGTAAGGTGGGAAATCAGTTGAGAATGAATACACTTTTCTAGAATTTTGGAGAGGGGAGAAAGAATAGCAATGGGACGGAAGTTAGATGGTTCTGTGGAGTTTCCACCCTTATGTAGTGGGATAGTATAGTATTCCTTCCAAATAGAGGGAAAATAGATTCTTGGATTGAGCGGTTTATTAGAATGGAGACAGGAATGGCCACAGAGTTAGCAGCAATTCTTAGGAATTGAGAAGGTAGGTTATCAGGGGTGTGGGAACAATATTTGAGTTTACTAAGGAGAGTTTTAATATAACTAACAGATACAGGTTTGAGCAAGAAGAGGTCAGAGAAGTTAGAAGAGTCAGACTGGGGGTATGGAGAAAAAGTGGGTGTGGTAATAGTGATAGTACTGGAAGTGGAATTAAAGGTGGGGTTGGGAATATTAGAGGTGTTAGGTACAAGTTTAGAAATGGTATCAATAAAGTAGTGATTGGAGGGGGCGTGGCCAAGGATGAACACAGGATAGCAGCAGATTTCTTCAGCTCCACCAATTTCATTACATTGACAGGAATTAATTACTTAAAAAAATAATTCTTGAAGTAATTTTCTTTCTAAATATGTTTGTCTTATATAGTTCTTGAACTATATCTAAAAAAGAAAGGAAATCTTAATAATATTCCTGTCAGAAATTACTTTGGAAATTTTCCTGTCAGTTTATCAGTCTGAAATGAGTTCCAGTAAGACAAATTCTCAAGACTCCAGCATCAAGAAAGAACTTCAGTCTCTGATAATTATAGTCCAGCAACTTACTGCTAAGATGGATAAAATGGATACTAAAATAGACACTTTCATAGAAAAAACTACAAAACAAATAGACTTGTTACATATGGACCTGCAACAACAGAAGATCCAGATGACAGGCATAGAAGAAGCTGTGAATGACATGGAAAATAAAATACAAGAACAGGAAATCAACATTGAGTTTCTGCTGAAACAAAATACACATTTACAAACAAAGCTGGATGACCTGGAAAATAGATCTAGGCGCAATAACATTAGGATTTTTGGACTGCCAGAAAATATTGAAGGTAACAATATTACTTCTTTTTTAACAACATGGTTCCATAAACTTTAGATTTACCAGAAGCATTCTCTTTTGGTATCGAAAGAGCACATAGATCTATAGCTAATACTAACTCTAACAAAAACTATCCTAGATCAGTTATAGTTAGATTTATATCATCTTTGATAAAGAGATGGTTCTTAAATCTGCTTGGGCTAAAGCTCCTGTTAAGTTTAATGAGACAACTGTGCGTTTTGACAATGACTATTCTTCCATGGTAATTGCTAAAAGAAAAGTTTTCTGCCACTAATAAGGGAGCTTAAAAAGCACAGTTTAAAACATACCTTCTGTTTCCTGCCAAGCTTAAAATCTTCCTTCCTGATGGTCCTAAGGTCTTGATGATTTAGACTCTGCTTTACTGTTTGTCAAAGAAAAAGGATTTTGGATAAAATAGAAGAAATGGAATGGGCTAGTTCTTCATTAAAGAGATTGGCAACTGAAGCTTCCTGGAAGACTTCAGAGAAGAAGAAGAGACTAAAAACAAATGATTTGTTATATGTTTTTTCTCTCTCATCATTTTAGTTCATTATTAATCTTTTTGAATATAGTTCCTGCATTTCCAGAAAGCCACAAATATTTTGGAAAAGATTTAATCAAAGTTATTCTCTATGTGCAAAGAAATGTTTTGTTTCATAACCAGTCAAAATGCCTGAGGATTTAATGGCAGGCTGTGACTCGATTTGTATTTCTTTCTGAAAAAAGTAAGGTTAGTAATTTGATACATTTTTTATCTTTACCTTTTTTTTTCCTTCTTCTTTTACTATTTTCTTTGTTTAAACAATGACATTCTATTTAGATTATGTAGTGGGTAAAGGGTGGGGGAGGGCAGGGAGAGAACAGTAATGAAAATATCATTAACAGAATAATAACATATTTATTTCTTGTAAAAGTTTATAAGTTCTTCAAATGCTATTTCTAATTATACTTTCTTGATTATACTGCTTATGCTTGTTTGTAAATCTGTCATGCTTTAACTAATAATAATCAGAACTAAATAAGAGTAAATAATATGTTTTATTTTAACTCTATTAATATAAACAGTAAGTAACATTCCATTGTATATACTTCTTACAGCTTTCTCTTACATTTTTATTTCTGCCCCACTCCCTTTTATTTTCTACTCTCTTTTCTTTTCTTTATTAATATATAGAAATGCTTTTGACTGTGTGGGCACAGTGAATAATAGGATTTGTATGAAAATTGAGTTGGGAGAAGAATGCTGAGTTTTATTACTTGTTGGTAATTTTGAGTTTAATTTCACTTGCATAGAGGCTGTGATGATCTGTGGAATACATTGTGGAGGTTCTGTCATGTTTAGATGCATTTACACTGCTAAATGAATGTTTGTCACTAGTTTTTAATAAGTTTCCTGCCAAAATGTTAAGAGAGACAATCTGGGATGTGGGCTGTCTTATGCATAATGTCCTTGAGTTACCTCAGAATCTTCAAATCACAGAATTCTCACAGAGAAACTGAAAGCAGTTAGTATAAACATTGACAAGGTTATCACACTGACACACCACAGATTCAGGAAAAATACTCTGTTCATAAAATATGTCAGTTATAATGAGTTTAAATGATGTAGTTTCTTGTAGTAAGTAAATGCCTTATTTTAGAAGGCATAAAAAATGAAACATTTATTTAAATGTTTGTGAAAATCTACTTAACAGCAGCATAATAATTTGTGTTAAAAATTTGTGTTCCAAACATATACTTTACTATAACTCATTTAATTCATCTGATTGACAAACATAAATAATCTTATAACTCTATTCTGGAAGAAATGTCATGTGATATATTTTAAAGCAGTAGGTTAGCATGATTGTAAAATCTGGTTACCAATATATGTTTGCTGTGCATTATTTTGTATAAAGCAGACAGATTTATTCTAGGGACAGCAAGTAGGACAGTGCTCTACAAAGGCACAACTCAGTGAGATCAGATATATATATATATATATATATATATATATATATATATATATATATATATGTATGTATGTGTGTGTGTGTGTGTGTGTGTGTGTGTGTGTGTATGTATGTGTGTGTGTGTGTGAGTGTGATGGCTTTTTTTTTTCTAAGAATCTGTATAACTATCTAATATGATTTATAATAATTTCTGTGAATACAATATTTTACTCTATTGACAAAATGAATGTTTGCCACAAGTTTTAATAAGTTTCCCGCCAAAATGTTAAGGGAGACAATCTGGGATGTGGGCTGTCTCATGCATAGAGTCCAAGAGTTTCCTCAGAAGCTTCACTCACAGAATTTTCACAGAGAAACTGAAAGCAGTTAGTATAAACATTGACAAGGTTATCACACTGACACACCACAGATTCAGGAAAAATACTCTATTCATAAAATATGTCAGTTATGATGAGTTTAGATGATGTATTTCTTGTAGCAAGTAAATATCTTATTTTAGAAGGCATAGAAAATGAA
This sequence comes from Protopterus annectens, assembly GCF_019279795.1. Taxonomy (NCBI): domain Eukaryota; kingdom Metazoa; phylum Chordata; order Ceratodontiformes; family Protopteridae; genus Protopterus; species Protopterus annectens. The sequence goes on from NC_056725.1 coordinate 958,728,193, forward strand.
ACATTTATTTAAATGTTTTGAAAATCTACTTAACAGTAGCATAATAATCTGTGTTAAAAACTTGTGTCCCAAACATATACTTTACTATAACTCATTTAATTCATCTGATTGACAAGCATAAATAATCTTATAACTCTATTCTAGAAGAAATGTCATGTGATATATTTTAAAGCAGTAGGTTAGCATGATTGTAAAATCTGGTTACTAATATGTGTTTGCTGTGCATTATTTTGTATAAAGCAGACAGATTTATTCTAGGGACAGCAAGTAAGATTGTGCTCTACAAAGACACAACTCAGTGAGATCATATATATATATATATATATATATATATATATATATATGTGTGTATGTGTGTGTGTGTGTGTGTGTGTGTGTGTGTGTGTGTGTGTGTGTGTATGTGTGTGTATGTATGTATATATGTGTATGTGTATATGTGTGTGTGTGTGTGTGTGTGTGTGTGTGTGTGTGTGTGTGTGTGTGTGTGTGTGTGTGTGTGTATATATATGTGTGTGTATATGTATGTGTATGTGTCTGTGTTTATGTGTGTGATGGCTTTTTTTTTTTTTTTTTTTTAGGTAATAACGCAGGTGTTTCTGAGAATCTGCATAACTATGCAATATGATTTATAATAATTTTTATGAATACAATATTTTACTCTATTGACAATAATGAGTTTAAGTAAATGCTCATATACAAACAATTCAAAATTTTTTTGGAAGCTGTTGATAGAATTCGCATGACAGAAAATAGATGCATCTTAATGCATGTAATGTCTGAATCATATTAGCCAAAGTTTTTGATTTAAATGAATGTTAGAACATAATTTTCTCTCCTCTTGATTTCTAACATTAAGATTATTTGAATGCTATTAGAATACAAGTGTTATATATTACATAGATCTATATAATAGTATGAACAGTTTTTAAAAAAAAAAAAGGAAAAGGGAAAAAAAAAAAAAAAAAAAAAGTTTATTTTAGTTTATATGATGCTGTTTTACCAAATGTGTAGTTTTGTCTTGATAGATAATTGAATTGAAAACTGTTAACCTCAGTTAAATATAACTAGTATTAAATTGATACGGTGGTAGCTGAGGTACTGCTGCTTAGGGTAGGGGGTTAACTTGAGTAGTAAATACTGCTCTAAGTTGGAGTTTTCAACTCCAGGCAAGATGCAAGGTTTAATCCTTACATTATTTTCACTTGTTCATTGTTATATGTATATAGTTTTGACATCCACAATATATTTTGTACACTCATTGTCACTACAAACAAAATTGAATCCTATACAAAATCCCATAAGAGATTTAATAAATACAGCTATATTTAAAGGTACACCTAAAAGAGGAGATGTAACATTATTTATCTGGTTATTTGTTATTTCGATCATAAGATTCTTGAGTTTTAAAAATGCCAAATGACATCTTTAAAAGGAATTTCTTTAAACATTAATGGATTGAATAATCCGTGTAAAAGGGCAAGCCTAATAAGATACATTAATCTACACAAGGCCAATCTAGTCTTCCTGCAAGAAACCCATCTCTTGAAAAAAGATATTGATAAACTAGCCACTAATAAGTATACAGTATTGGTTAGTTCAGAGCACACTCAGAAAAAAGAGGAGTGGCTATTTTATGGAATAAAAGTATGCCCATTCCTAAAACCATTAAGTCTTATCAGGATGACAAAGGAATGTTTTGTATGGTTACAATACAAATTAATGGGAAGACTTACACTTTAATTAATGTATATTGGATACCTGGAATTGGTATTAATACAGTGAAACATCATATTGATAAGATCATATCATTCTCTATAGGGGATATTATTTTAGCTGGTGATTTTAATTGTATACTACATGAAAGTGATACTACCACTATAAAGAAAAGAAGAATTACATCTAATGCAAAACATTTAAATGATTTTGCTAATTCTTATCATTTGAATGATATTAATAATCAGATAGAGTCAAAATCATTACCATACACCTTTTTTCTAACAGATACAAAACTTATTCAAAAATAGATAGGGTCTTTATTTCTAACCAGATGGTAACAGATTTAATTAATTCCAAAATCATTTCATGTCCTATATCTGATCATAACTCAATTGTTTTGAATTCATGATAAAAATACTCATAATGTTCAGATCAAAAGGATACCAGCATACTTAACTCAGCTAAAAGACTATAAAGAATATATACTTTCAGAAGTACAACATTTTCTAGACATAAATAATACTCCTGAAGTCTCCATTGTCTATGTTTGGGATGCCTTAAAATCATATCTATATGGACAAAGTATCAGATGGTATAATAACAAAAGGAAATCTTGGGATAAGGAATTGTTAGATATTCAAAGTAAACTGGACTCTTATAAGCATAATAATAAAGAAAATATTATGGACAAGAAAGTTATTGAAGAAATAAACAAACTAAATGAGAAATACAAAGAAATTTTAACTCATAAAGTTAAAATAACTTTAGAGAAATACAAGTTTTGTCTTATTCAATAAGCCCCAAATACTTACATAGACTTAAAAATAAAACAAAAGATTGAATAAACAAAACCATATCAAAGAAATCTTTTCTCTAAGGAAAAGAAGAATGTTTCTAGTATACCAGAAATACTGGATGAATTTAGAAATCACTTTCACAAGATTAACCATAACAACATTAACATGGAACCTAAAGATAAAATAAAGGAGTTTATAACCACAAACATGAATAAAAGCTTAATAAACAACAGATTAAACTATTGGACAAGAGTATTTCATATACAGAAGTTATTACACAAATAAATAAGCTTAAATCAAACAAAGCACCGGGTAATGATGGTATTATACCAGAGATATATAAAATCCTTTCTAAAACTACATATTCATTAATACATAAGGTTTTATTCTGGCCCAAACTGAGTTAATAACCCCCATCTTGGCAATATACATTTATTTCACCAATTTTAAAACCTAATAAAGATCCAACTAGATGTTCTTCATATCGACCCATCTCATTACTTAATGTTGATTATAAAATGTTTATGAGTATTTTTGCTGATAGATTGAAGACAATTATCCCGGCATTATAGACATAGATCAGACGGGCTTCATTGTAAATAGAAATACTTTTGATAATATAAGAAGAACTTTAACATTAATTGATTTTGCAAATAGGAAAAAGAAAGATTTAACACTTATTAGTCTTGATATAGGTTCAGCATTTGATTCAGTAAGTTGGGACTATCTGTTTACCTTACTGAAATGCACAAATTTCTCTGATGCATTTGTAAATTTAATTGAGCATTTATACAAAGGAACGCTGGCTTATATTAAGGTAGGAACATATGTTTCACAAAAATACCCATTCTTAAAGGTACAAAGCAAGGATGTCCACTTTCTCCACTATTATTCACTTTAGTAATGGAGCCTTGGGCTAATTTGATTAGAAACAGTACTGACATAGAGGGTTTTGAAATAGAAGAAAATACAACATCAAAAATTCAACTTTTGCAGATGATGTTCTAATTACATCAACAGGATCTAATTCTTCTATGCAGTCTTTATTTGATAAAATGATGAATTTTAAAAGTATTTCTGGTTTAATATTCAATGAAGAAAAACTAAAATACTACCTATATATACACGAAAAAATACTCTCATTAGTGATTTTACTAAATATGTACCCAACTCAGGTCAGATAACTTATTTAGGTATAATACTATCTAAAGATATTAAATCTATTATATATAATAACTATAATACCTGTTTTCTTAATATACAAAATCTTTTTAATACCTGGAATAATATGTTTTTTACTATGGAGGAGAGACTTACAATTATTAAAATGATAATATTCCCCAAGATTTTATACTTAATACAATCAATAATACTTTCACCTACAAAATAACTATCAAGAAACTGAATACACTAATGTTACATTTCTTATGGGCACCTAATAGACCTAGGATTGCATTAAAGAAACATACTAATAGCTGGTCTCAAGGGGGTATTTCTTTTCCAGACTTTAATTTATATATTATCTCTTCTATTATAAAAGTTATTACTTTATTAATAGATCGGTCATATGTCGCAAAATGGAAAGATTATTGGGAGCCAATTAGTATGCACTTCATGAAAATCTCCTTAACACATAAAAATATGATTATAAATAACTCCATGTTGTGGTTGCTAAAGGAATTTTGTACTTCACCTATTACACCTAAACATATGGTCTGTTACCCATTAAATATTATTATTAGTTATCGTAACTTTATATTCATGCACCCTAAGTATAGGGAATGGAATTTTATTGTATTCCTATAATTTATACTCAGGGTATGCTTATGTCATCTACTTCTGAAGGAGCTCATTTAGCTATAGATAATAATCTAAAGTACTGGTATCAGCTGGTATCTGATAATAAAGTTAAAAATCTAGATTTCTTAAAACAAGAATTTGATCTAAGAGAAACTTGCTGGTTAGAGGTTCAGATCTTTAGACAACATCTCATTGATAGAATAGATCTAATGTCTATAACAGTTAAAGAATCTATTCCAAAACTGATTGATTACTTGATAATAAATTTACAGCATAAAGTTTCTGATAAAGGTAAACTTTCATATATACATAAAATTATCAGACAAGAAACTTTTACAATGTAGATTCATACTGGAATTATTTCACCTCTATTAATGGGGACCCACCAACTCAACAAGATAAACAATATATATTGGAATCTGCTTATAGAACTACATCTTCCATTGTCTGGAGACTTTATACATGGAAATTTTTACATAGATCTTTTATACACCTTTGATGATGAATAAAATTAATAATAAAGATAATCTATGTAAGAGATGTAATGTAGAAATTAATGCTGACTGGGCTCATATGTTTTATGACTGTATGAAGTTGAAAGAATACTGGAAGTCAATTAATGAATTTTTGCAGGCTCTTTTACAGATAATTTCATTATTTCTAAGTCTCTTATATTATTCAACACACCTGTACCTCAATGTGTTAAAAGATTAAGCTTCCCTTGTTATGGTCTATCCTAGCAGTGGCTAGGAAAATAATAACTAGAAATTGGATTTCAGATACACCTCCTTCGTTCAATGAATTTAAAAATGTTATGAATATAATGTGTCATATGGAAATAAGCACAATTAGAATGAGAACAACTAGAAAAACATCACACTTTATTGTATGGGATAATTTACAAAATTTGTTAAAAAAATTTTAATTTCAATAGCACAGTATTTTAGTTTAATTAATTGATCTGATTGTAGTGGATGTCTTTGTAAATACTTTAGTTGTTTTGTTGAATATTATAATAATACCTATTTTTAATTATTTGTATAAAATTGTTATGATATTTCTCTTATATGTTAAAACAATAAACTTGTTTTGAAAAAAAAAATAAAGTAGTGATTAAAATGAATGGCAGTATCCGAGGGAGATTTATTGGGAAAAGGATTGGGGATTATGGGTCTGCCAGGGTTGAAAAGAGTTTTTATGGTTGACCAGAACTTCTGGGGGTTAGTAGGTTTCAGAGATTTTCTTCTGTCCTGGTTGACTCTTTTTTTTTGTAAGGTTTCTAAGTTCCACGTAAGATTGAAGGAAGACAGAAGATTTGTTTTTTTAATATTGCTTCCAAGTGGCATCTCTTTTATATACAAGGTGGAAGGTTTCTTTGGAAAGCCAGGTGGCATGTTTAACTTTGACTTTTATTTTCCTGATAGGGGCCAGAGAGTTGAGTATGTTTAGGAAGGTCTGGTTGAAGTAGCTAACTGCATCATTTAAAGGTAAAGAATATAGGCAGGACCAGTTAATATTTGAGAGAATTTTGTTAAAGCAAGTGATATTGAAATTTCTTTGGTTACGGATGTATTTAAAGAGATGAGAACAAGTGAGTTTGGGTGAGTACCTAGTAATGTGGATAGATAGGTGGTCACTAATGGAGTCAGATAGTGTACCTGGCTGGTGGTACAAATTAGGAGAATTTACGAGAATCCAGTCTAGGATAGAATTGGAGTGGTTTTTGTCAAGGCAGGTGGGGAGGAAACAAATTGAGTGAAACCATGTAGGTTGAGACTATGAGATGGTGTATTAGAGTTTACTAAGTTCCAGTCAATATTTAAATCCCCAAGTATAATAGTTTCAAAGGGGATGTGATGAAAACAGCAAGATACGATGTTTTCAAGGATGGTGATATTATTCCCAGGTGGAATATAGATTGAGGCTATGGCCATTTTTGGTAGTTGTTGAACTGACAGGTTACTATGAGTAGCTCTGCAGGGTGGAAGGAGGGAGAGGTAATTGAATGTGGTAAAATATTGAGAGAGTCAGAAAAAAGCATGGAGACACCACCTCCATTTTTGCTAGGTCTGTCCTGTCTGTAGATATTGAAAACGGGGGGGGGGGGGGCAGATCTCAGAGTTGTGGATGTGGGGTTTTAGCCAAGTTTCACAGAGAGTTAAAATGTGGGGAGTATAGTGTTGAATGAGAGCATGGAGATCAGGCACTTTGTTGCAGATACTCTGGATATTAAGGGAGAAGAATTTACGTCTTTTGGTTTTGTATGTAGAAGTGAGAGTGGATGGGGAGGTACTAGTGAGAGTAGGATAAATATGTTCTATCATTCTATCCTTTAGTTTAGTCTATCAGTATTACCAACATAAAATTTATTACATACTTGGCATACAGCCAAATAAACAACATGTAAGTTCTCACATGTTGCACTTGTCCTGATCTTAAACACCTCCCCTGTATCCGGATGCCTAAAATCCAAACCATTTATAATGTAGATCAATGTAATGTATAATACAGAGCACTTTGTTAGGGATCTTTATGACCATTGTAAAAAGCATCCACTACCTGAAAACTGTATATTGACTACACTTGATGTAGTATCACTTTTTACATTGATACCAAATGACGCAGGCATTAGTAGTGTGACCAGGTTGATGGAAAGGGACTTTAACTTTACAGAATCTAAAATAGAACAATTGAAAATCCTGTTAAGGTTGGTCCTAGAGAATAATATATTCATGTTTAGAGATAAGATCTACTGGCTACAAGCAGAATATTTTGTTCTTTCGAAGGTTTGTGGATGACCTGTTCCTTTTATGGAATGGGTCCCCAGAAGAGTTGATGGGTTTTGTCGAGTTCATTAATAGCTCTACACAGTTTTTAAAATTCACATTGAATTGGTCATATACTGATGTGAATTTTTTAGATGTTACTATACCTAAAGGAGAGAACAGTGAATTGAATATGAGGTTGTATAGGAAAGAATGCCATGGGAATAACTTATGAAGTAGTGAGAGTATGCACCCTAGATACATATTTAGAAATGTAGTACAAAACCAGATATATAGAGCATCTAGACTTAATGAAAAGGAGGAGGATTTTGAACAGCAGGCTTATATGGTTGGTGCTGAGCTCATGGAAAGGGGTTATGATGAATGCGTGGCACAGAAAAATATAATGGATGTTGTTAAACTAAGACATACTAGAGTTAAACCTTATTTCTTGGAATCAGTAGAAACCAATACGACTTGCAGTGAAAGAAGCAATTACAATTCCAGTCTTTAGCTATTCAAGGAATATTAGACAGTATATAGACATTATTAATAAACATTGGAATATTCTGACCACTGATAGGCAGGTGAGTAAGTTTCTGGATTTGCAACCCCAATTCACCTTTAGAAATAAAAAATCCCTAAAAAGAAGGCTCTGTAACATGAGGGATTGTGTTAAAGGTGCTGGTATAGGAGGGACTAGACCTTGTGTGAAATGTCAGTTTTGCATGTACATTATAAATGGTTTGGATTTTAGGCATCTGGATACAGGGGAGGTGTTTAAGATCAGGACAAGTGCAACATGTGAGAGCTAACATGTTGTTTATCTGGCTGTATGCCAAGTATGTAATACATTTTATGTTGCTAAAACCGATAGACAACTAAAGGATAGAATGAGAGAACATGTTTATCATATTAAGAAAAAGAGTGCATTTAATGTGCTGGCACATGTGAGTGATACCAATGGCCAACATACTTTTAGGTTTATGGTTTTGGGGAGGTGTTTTGAGAATCAAAGGGGAGGTGACATTAGAAGTAGAACAGAAGGGCTAGAGGCTGACTGGATTGTGAGGCTAAGGGCAGATGTAGGACATGGCCTTAATGACCTAATACCTTTGAGACTCATTCTAAAAACTAGACCGTTACGTAGATAGTTTATTTTTATGAATATTTTAAATGTGTATTTTATATTTTTTATGTTTTTGAGACACTTTTTATGTATGTGATATGCGTTCTACATGTGTTTTTATGTGTTGTTTTGGAGAATTCTTTATACATTTAAATCTTAAATGGTTGATTATGTGACTTCTAGGGATCATTTTGCAGGGCACACGGATGAGTGGGTGGAGGAAGAGATGGGTATACAAAATTTAGAGGAAAGGGATTTTCCCACTCTCAGGCGCTCGGAGAGATTGGCACAGTATTACAACAAGAAAGGGGAATACAACAGAACTTATTATCCCCAGAAAAGGAATCAGTACACCCACTCCATGAATGCATATTAGATTCAAATACTCTTGATAGCTCTTCCACACCAGAAGATAACATTGTTTTTAAGAGAGGTGGGTTCATCATTTATAATTATTCGGACTTGGTTATTACTGATGATTATTTTAACCTTTTTTTCAAAGGGCATCAAGTTCATTCCATCTCATAGTGGTGACCTTGTAGAAAGTATAGCACTTTGAAGCTTTTTGTGAGAAAATTAAACCTAGAAATACTTCTTGAACCGTTGCAAGGCAATGGCAGAAATAATATAGATACTAATAAGAAATTAAAAAAGAAGAGTGTGTATAATCCACCCTTACATCCTTTATTGGAAACTTATGAAAAATTAGTCATGGAAGACATATATAATGAATTCAAACAAAACCATAGGTTGGAACATCGGAATTTAACTAAGAACGAGTTTTACCTTTTATGTGACCTTAGGAATGACTACAGTATTCGAGTTATGGTTCCTGACAAAGGTGGGGGAATTGCTATTTTTAAAAGTGCGGATTATTCAAACGCCATGCAAAAGTTACTGTTTGATGAGAATACTTATAGTCACACTTCCAAAAACCAAATCAATATTTCGTATTCTAGAATTAATAGTTATTTAGAGGAATATTTATTGGAAGGGAGAATTAGTCCTAGTGAATATGATTTTCTTTCTATAAAATTTCCTAAAATTCCAGTATTTTTTGGAATACCAAAAATACATAAGGATATTTCTAGGCCTCCTTTTAGACCCATAGTGGCGGCTAAGGGATCTAAAACACATCCACTTTCTGTGTTCATTGATTCTTATATACAACATGTGGTTTATAAGACCCCCCATTTGTTAAAAGATTCGTAGGAATTTTTAAAAAGTGTTAAACAAGATTTATTTCAGGAAGACATTTTATTTTTAACTATAGATGTAAGAGACTTGTTCACATGCATTCCCAAAAACGAAGGGATGAATTTGTTTGAGGAAGTACTATTCAAATTCTCGGACCTTGGGAATGATAAAATAAATTTAATATGTGAATTGATGAGTATAGTTCTTGAAAATAATTGATTATGTGACTATGATTGAATGTATAAGAATAGTGTTTAGATTAATATGGTATACACCTGAAGAAGCAGTTAGTGAAAGTGCTTGTGTTTGCAGACATTAAATCTTTTGGAGAACCTGGAGACTTGCCTTTGCTTGTTTTTTTGCCATTGGATGGTTTATTACTTGTTGCAGAGGTAACCTGGTTATTGTTGGGATATTTTTTTCTTAAGATGTTAAAAGTGCAGACAACATATTTCTCTTGAATCAAAGTGTTTGTACCTATTCAACTGTTTAAACTGTCTCCATAGGTTCATAGGTATTCACTAGGCTAATGACCACAAGGGCCTTTTCAAGCCTAGCTATGCATCCCAAATCTCTGAGAAGCTTTGGTACACTTGATAAGTGTAAGCAGGGGTTTGGGAGATGAAACTTTACAAGCAGGGACCTACAAGATGAGCCATTTACAGGCTGCCTGTTTCCATTAGAGGCATAGGTGCCAAACCAGAGATGAATTTCCTGTTCCCCTTCCAATTGTCCAGTTTACACTTGAATTGGGTTAGGGAGGAATTCTGTTTTAGATGGAAGGAAGCCTGTACCAGAGAAGGGGTAGTCTCTGGGATACGTACCTGTCTTTCCATGGTGATATGCTCATTCATGACTCCTAACTGGCCACAGGAACTCTGAGAGGGCACACATTTTTCTTTATTCTGAACCATATCCTATATCATACCTTATTCCTACTGTAGTACAATCTCAGTGCTTGTATATATAATCAGCAAGAGGTGTGGGGGTTCAGGGAGGCCCACCATTTGCAAAAAACATTTTTTTTGTAATTCTTGATTCTCTGTTGCTCAACCAGTTATGCTCAATCACTTGCGGTTTGATATGCTGATTTTTTTTGATGTTTTGATATATAGTCATGCACAGATGCACACACACACACACACACACACACACATACATACATATATATATATATATATATATATATATATATATATATATATATATAAAAGAAGCTATAACATCAACATTAAATAGCAACCACAGTGTTATGCGGCATAAAACAACCAATAAAAGCTGTCAATGTTAAGACAGAAAGTGTTAAAATAGCATTCATATCTACATATATAGATAGATAGATAGATAGATAGATAGATAGATAGATAGATAGATAGATAGATAGATAGCTATAGATATGGATATGCATAGAAATCAACTTAGGTTCATAAGTTCATAAGTGTTTACTAGGCTAATGACTACAAGGGCCTTTTAAAGCCTAGCCATGCATCCCAAATCTCTGACAAGTTCTGGTACCCTTGGTAAGTGTAAGCAGGGGCTTGGGAGAGGAAACATTTTCAAGCAGGGGCCTTGGAGATGAACCATTTACAGGTTGCTTGTGTCCATTAGAAACATAGATGCTAAACCAGGGATGAATTTCCTGTTCCTCATCCAATTCAAGTTACACTTGAATTGAGTTAGGGAGAAACTCTGCTTCACATGGATGGGGAGCCTGTTCCATAGACAGGGTAGTTTCTAGGATACATACCTGTCTCTGCAGCAGGTTCTATTTATATCACAGGCAAAATTTAAATCTTTAGAATGGGTAATTCTGGTGCTATTTGTTTTGTGGATATGCAGGAGGTCCATCATAGCAGGATCTGACAATGCTCTGTATGCCAGGCATAGATCATCTCTCAGCAGCCTGTAGGAGACGGAATCCAGGGATAGGACCTTGAGGTGGTCTGCATAGGACATTTTACTTATGCCCTGTATTCTTTTAGGGTGGAACTCTCTGGACATTCCATTTGTTGGATACACCTGGTAAGGTACATACCAAGGGGAGCATTGTACTCTATGATAGGTCTGATGAACGTGGAATACAGTAGAACAATAACTTCCTTGGACCTAGATGCCATACTTTTGTTTAAAAGTTGCACAACATTCAACTACCTAAATATAGACTGGGATCACTACTCAAGCCCCAACACTCTAGCCCAAAGGTTCCTAGAGTTCATAAACTCAAATGCCATGGAACAACTAGTCACCATCCCCACAAGAGGAGAAAACATACTAGATCTCATCATCACGAACATGGGGTCACAATGTTCAACACCGGAAGTATAGCCCTCACTGGTGAGATCAGATCATAAACTAATCTCACTGGAAGTCCACATCCCACCCCCACCTGAGATAAAACAGACCACAGTGAAGAACTTCTCAAAAGCCGACTTCACACTTCTAAAGACTAGTGTGGTCTCTTTTAAGGCCCCCGAGCCTGCGGAAACCATTACTCAAGCCGCTGAATCACTTCCAAATGCCTTCTACCAGCACCTACAGGACTGCATGGATCAGGCAATCCCAAACAAAACAAAGACTCTTTGTACCAAAGGCAAGCGTCCGTCTGGTGGACCCCAGCCATAAACAAGCTCTACAACAAAAGGAGGAAGCTACTACAAGACAGAGCAAAATCCTTAAAAGGGAAGACACCTTTGATCATTATAAGTAAAAAACTAAGATCTCTCATAAAATCATCCAAGGCAAATTTTGAGAGAAAAGTCGCTAAGGACTCAAAATACAATCATAAGGCCTTCTTTAGCTATGTTAGAAACCTGGGAGGAAACTCCCAGATATGCTCAGAATTAGTTCAAAATGATGTAAAAATTACTAAACCTACAGACATTGCCAACATACTGGCTGACAGGTTCAGTGCAAACTTCTCCCCCCCCCAAAAGGTGAGATATCTATACCAGAGGATTGTAGCCCCCCAAACATCTCTAACGCTCAGGTGAGAACTGCACTCTCCAAGGCAAAAAACACAGCATCCATGGGACCAGATGGTGTCCCCAGTTGTGTGCTCCACGAACTCAATGAGGAATTAAACCCACAGTTAGGGCAGCTGTTTAATCTTAGCCTCACCTCAGGATATGTACCCAAGGAGTGGCGTACGGCAACTGTGGTCCCACTTCACAAAGGCGGTGCCTCCACCGACCCTGGAAATTACCATCCCATCAGCTTGACAAGCCTGATCTGTAAAGCTATGGAGAGGATCATAATGGAACTCATGATCCAACCCAGTTTGGCTTTGTCAAAGGCAGATCATGCCTTTTAAACTTGGTTGACTTTTTCAAAACAGTCACCAAGGCCATTGATGAGGGAAAGGCAGTCCACACAGCCTACCTCGACCTGGCAAAGGCTTTCGACACAATACCCCACTCAGGTATCATTGAAAAACTCATCAGCTTAAATGTAAACCCATACATCACAAGATGGGTTGCAAACTGGCTAAGTGACAGAACCCACAGGGTCAGAGTTGCTGGCGCCATGTCAGACTCAAAGCCTGTCACAAGTGGTGTCCCACAGGGCTCAGTCCTGGGCCCACTCTTGTTCGGCATCTACTTTTCAGAAGTACAAGCAAACACAGGAGGGTTATGGCTGACAAAGTTTGCAGATGACTGCAAACTGGGCCATAGTTGAGAACACATCTGACACAGATATCCTTCAGAAGGGTCTTATAGAAACGGATAACTGGTGCCAGAGCCATGGCCTAAAGTTAAATGCCAAAAAATGCATAGTCATACCCTTCGGGAAAAACAAGGTTACCCCTAGCTACCATATAGGCGGCAATCCACTAAGCACAGAAGAGGTTATCAGGGATCTGGGGACCCAGGTTGACAGTAACCTTTCGTTTGACACTCACGTTGCCAAAGTAGTTAGGAAGACCTTCTACATTGCCCACCTAATCATGAAGGGATTCACATCTAGATCAAGGGAGGTCATCGTCCCCCTGTACTCATCACTCATCAGACCAATGATTGAGTACAATGCCCCATTCGGAATGTATCTGACCCGACACCTGCAGCAACTGGAAAGGCCCCAAAAGTTCCTCACCAAAAGGATAAAGGGTCTCAAAAATATGTCTTATGCTGCCTGACTGAAGGAATTCCAGCTCTATTCAGTCGCTTACCTTCTGCTCAGAGGTGACCTGTGCCTGACATACAAGGCCATGTCCAACCTGGAATTGATGAACATGCTTCACCTCAAAAAATCTAGATCCCTCAGAACTACAAGGGCGGGAGACTTAAACCTTGACACGGTTATTAATAGGACATGCTGGAGGGACAGATTCATCACCCAGAGTGCTGTGGAACAAAATCCCGGCACATGTGAGGCAGAGCACCTCACTGGCTTTGTTCAAGAGAAATCTTGACCAATGGATGGGAGATCGCAGATATACCCCAGGGATTATCTCAGTGTCACTACTTGACAGAGGCACAGCAAAATAATGGGCATAGTATCCTTCAAACTAAAGGGGTGGCGAAAGCCACAAAACTCTGGGCTAGGCTTATAAATGCCCTTGGGCAGATAGCCTAGTATGAACCTATGAACCTATGAACATAGAATGATTTTCTCATTACTGTAGACACGTGATGGTCAAAGGCTAGTTATTATGTGTGTCCCTAATTCTCTGATTACTGGGTCAACTCTAAGGGGTGTGTTGTCAATCTTATAGTTACCAGGGGTGGCATTTAGTTTTAGTCCATGGCTCTGACACCAGTTGTTTGTCTGTGTCATTCTTTTCTGGAGAACATTTGTGTTAGTGTGGGATTCAATGACAGCTCCTAATTTGCAATCATCTGCAAATTTAGTCAGCCAGAGACCAATGAAATTGGCCTTGACTTCTGAGAAGTAAATGCCAAAAAGGAGCAGTCCAAGGACCGATCCCTGAGGGACTCCACTTGTGACTGGCC